>NW_025956524.1:0-35350 GCF_023159225.1 Perognathus longimembris pacificus
TTATTCAGCTACTGCTTTTCTTAATCTCAGTGGAGATATTTACTGATAAACAGCTACCTACGCAGCATGTACATGTCGTTCCTAAATGAGCTTTTGTCTCTCTCCCCTCACCACAAATCAGATTCTTCTGAGGAGTTCCCAGTACATTATCCTTTCCCCTGTGTAATTACCTTAACAAGCTCCAGCTGTTTTTATTCTCAGAAGGTTTACTCCCTTATATACAGCTGCCTACCCCCTTCGTAAGTGCAGGTCCGAAATGAGCTTTTTTCTCTGTTCCCTCACCACAATCCAGATTCTTTTGGGGAGTTACCAGTACAGTAACCATACCAGGAAGTATTTAATTATTAAGCTACTGCTTTTCTTAATCTCAGTGGAGATATTTACTGATAAACAGCTACCTAAGCAGCATGTTCATGTCGTTCCTAAATGAGCTTTTATCTCTCTCCCCTCACCACAAATCAGATTCTTCTGAGGAGTTCCCAGTACATTATCCTTTCCCCTGTGTAATTACCTTAACAAGCTCCAGCTGTTTTTATTCTCCGAAGGTATACTCCTTCATATACAGCTGCTACCCCCTTCGTAAGTGCAGGACCTAAATGAGCTTTTTTCTCTGTTCACTCACCACAATCCAGATTCTTTTGGGGAGTTACCAGTACAGTAACCATACCAGGAAGTACTTAATTTATTAAGCTACTGCTTTTCTTAATCTCAGTGGAGATATTTACTGACAAAAAGCTACCTACGCAGCATGTTCATGTCGTTCCTAAATGAGCTTTTATCTCTCTCCCCCTCACCACAAATCAGATTCTTCTGAGGATTTCCCAGTACATTATCCTTTCTCCTGTGTAATTACCTTAACAAGCTCCAGGTGTTTTTATTCTCAGAAGGTTTACTCCCTGATATACAGCAGCTGCCTACCCCCTTCGTAAGTGCAGGTCCTAAATGAGCTTTTTTCTCTGTTCCCTCACCACAATCCAGATTCTTTTGGAGAGTTACCAGTACAGTAACCATACCAGGAGGTACTTAATTTATTAAGCTACTGCTTTTCTTAATCTCAGTGGAGATATTTACTGATCAACAGCTACCTCCGCAGCATGTTCATGTCGTTCCTAAATGAGCTTTTGTCTCTCTCCCCTCACCACAAATCAGACTCTTCTGAGGAGTTACTAGTACATTATCCTTTCCCCTGTGTAATTACCTTAACAAGCTCCAGCTGTTTTTATTCTCAGAAGGTTTACTCCCTGATATACAGCTGCCTACCCCCTTCGTAAGTGCAGGTCCTAAATGAGCTTTTTTCTCTGTTCCCTCACCACAATCCAGATTCTTTTGGGGAGTTACCAGTACAGTAACCATACCAGGAAGTACTTAATTTATTAAGCTACTGCTTTTCTTAATCTCAGTGGAGATATTTACTGATAAACAGCTACCTACGCAGCATGTTCATGTCGTTCCTAAATGAGCTTTTATCTCTCTCCCCTCACCACAAATCAGATTCTTCTGAGGAGTTCCCAGTACATTATCCTTTCCCCTGTGTAATTACCTTAACAAGCTCCAGCTGTTTTTATTCTCAGAAGGTTTACTCCCTGATGTACAGCTGCCTACCCCCTTCGTAATTGCAGGTCCTGAATGAGCTTTTTTCTCTGTTCCCTCACCACAATCCAGATTCTTTTGGGGAGTTACCAGTACATTAACCATACCAGGAAGTACTTAATTTATTAAGCTACTGCTTTTCTTAATCTCAGTGGAGATATTTACTGATAAACAGCTACCTACGCAGCATGTTCATGTCGTCCCTAAATGAGCTTTTATCTCTCTCCCCTCACCACAAATCAGATTCTCCTGAGGAGTTCCCAGTACATTATCCTTTCCCCTGTGTAATTACCTTAACAAGCTCCAGCTGTTTTTATTCTCAGAAGGTTTACTCCCTGATGTTCAGCTGCCTACCCCCTTCGTAATTGCAGGTCCTAAATGAGCTTTTTTCTCTGTTCCCTCACCACAATCCAGATTCTTTTGGGGAGTTACCTGTACAGTAACCAAACCAGGAAGTACTTAATTTATTAAGATACTGCTTTTCTTAATCTCAGTGGAGATATTTACTGATAAAAAGCTACCTACGCAGCATGTTCATGTCGTTCCTAAATGAGCTTTTATCTCTCTCCCCTCACCACAAATCAGATTCTTCTGAGGAGTTCCCAGTACATTATCCTTTCCCCTGTGTAATTACCTTAACAAGCTCCAGCTGTTTTTATTCTCAAAAGGTTTACTCCCTGATATACAGCAGCTGCGTACCCCCTTCGTAAGTCCAGTTCCTAAATGAGCTTTTTTCTCTGTTCCCTCACCATAATCCAGATTCTTTTGGAGAGTTACCAGTACAGTAACTATACCAGGAGGTACTTAATTTATTAAGCTACTGCTTTTCTTAATCTCAGTGGAGATATTTACTGATAAACAGCTACCTACGCAGCATGTTCATATCGTTCCTAAATGAGCTTTTGTCTCTCTCCCCTCACCACAAATCAGATTCTTCTGAGGAGTTCCCAGTACATTATCCTTTCCCCTATGTAATTACCTTAACAAGCTCCAGCTGTTTTTATTCTCAGAAGGTTTACTCCCTGATATACAGCTGCCTAACCCCTTCATAAGTGCAGGTCCTAAATGAGCTTTTTTCTCTGTTCCCTCACCACAATCCAGATTGTTTTGGGGAGTTACCAGTACAGTAACCATACCAGGAAGTACTTAATTTATTAAGCTACCTCTTTTCTTAATCTCAGTGGGGATATTTACTGATAAAAAGCTACCTACGCAGCATGTTCATGTCGTTCCTAAATGAGCTTTTATCTCTCTCCCCTCCCCACAAATCAGATTCTTCTGAGGAGTTCCCAGTAAATTATCCTTTCCCCTGTGTAATTACCTTAACAAGCTCCAGCTGTTTTTATTCTCAGAAGGTTTACTCCCTGATATACAGCTGCCTACCCCCTTCGTAAGTGCAGGTCCTAAATGAGCTTTCTTCTCTGTTCCCTCACCACAATCCAGATTCTTTTGGGGAGTTACCAGTACAGTAACCATACCAGGAAGTACATAATTTATTAAGCTACTGCTTTTCTTAATCTCAGTGGAGATATTTACTGATAAACAGCTACCTACGCAGCATGTTCATGTCGTTCCTAAATGAGCTTTTATCTCTCTCCCCTCACCACAAATCAGATTCTTCTGAGGAGTTCCCAGTACATTATCCTTTCCCCTGTGTAATTACCTTAACAAGCTCCAGCTGTTTTTATTCTAAGAAGGTTTACTCCCTGATATACAGCTGCCTACCGCCTTCGTAAGTGCAGGTCCTAAATGACCTTTTTTCTCTGCTCCCTCACCACATTCCAGATTCTTTTGGGGAGTTACCAGTACAGTAACCATACCAGGAAGTACTTAACTTATTAAGCTACTGCTTTTCTTAATCTCAGTGGAGATATTTACTCATAATCAGCTACCTACGCAGCATGTACATGTCGTTCCTAAATGAGCTTTTATCTCTCTCCCCTCACCACAAATCAGATTCTTCTGAGGAGTTCCCAGTACATTATCCTTTCCCCCGTGTAATTCCCTTAACAAGCTCCAGCTGTTTTTATTCTCAGATGGTTTACTCCCTGATATACAGCTCCCTACCCCGTTCGTAAGTGCAGGTCCTAAATGAGCTTTTTTCTCTGTTCCATCACCACAATCCAGATTCTTTTGGGGAGTTACCAGTACAGTAACCATACCAGGAAGTACTTAATTTATTAAGCTACTGCTTTTTTTAATCTCAGTGGAGATATTTACTGATAAACAGTTACGTACGCAGCATGTTCATGTCGTTCCTAAATGAGCTTTAATCTCTCTCCCCTCACCACAAATCAGATTCTTCTGAGGAGTTCCCAGTACATTATCCTTTCCCCTGTGTAATTACCTTAACAAGCTCCAGCTGTTTTTATTCTCAGAAGGTTTACTCCCTGATATACAGCTGCCTACCCCCTTAGTAAGTGCAGGTCCTAAATCTGCTTTTTTCTCTGTTCCCTCACCACAATCCAGATTCTTTTGGGGAGTTACCAGTACAGTAACCATACCAGGAAGTACTTAATTTATTAAGCTACTGCTTTTCTTAATCTCAGTGGAGATATTTACTGATAAACAGCTACCTACGCAGCATGTTCATGTCGTTCCTAAATGAGCTTTTATCTCTCTCTCCTCACCACAAATCAGATTCTTCTGAGGAGTTCCCAGTACATTATCCTTTCCCCTGTGTAATTACCTTAACAAGCTCCAGCTGTTTTTATTCTCAGAAGGTTTACTCCCTGATATACAGCTGCCTACCCCCTTCGTAAGAGAAGGTCCTAAATGAGCTTTTTTCTCTGTTCCCTCACCACAATCCAGATTCTTTTGGGGAGTTACCAGTACAGTAACCATACCAAGAAGTACTTAATTTATTAAGCTACTGCTTTTCTTAATCTCAGTGGAGATATTTACTGATAAACAGCTACCTACGCAGCATGTTCATTTCGTTCCTAAATGAGCTTATATCTCTCTCCCCTCACCACAAATCAGATTCTTCTGAGGAGTTCCCAGTACATTATCCTTTCCCCTGTGTAATTACCTTAACAAGCTCCAGCTGATTTTATTCTCCGAAGGTTTACTCCCTGATATACAGCTGCCTACCCCCTTCGTAAGTGCAGGTCCTAAATGAGCTTTTTTCTGTGTTCCCTCACCACAATCCAGATTCTTTTGGGGAGTTACCAGTACAGTAACCATACCAGGAAGTACTTAATTTATTAAGCTACTGCTTTTCTTAATCTCAGTGGAGATATTTACTGATAAACACCTACTTACGCAGCATGTTCATGTCGTTCCTAAATGAGCTTTTATCTCTCTCCCCTCACCACAAATCAGATTCTTCTGAGGAGTTCCCAGTACATTATCCTTTCCCCTGTGTAATTACCTTAACAAGCTCCAGCCGTTTTTATTCTCAGAAGGTTTACTCCCTGATATACAGCTGCCTACCCCCTTCGTAAGTGCAGGTCCTAAATTAGCTTTTTTCTCTGTTCCCTCACCACAATCCAGATTCTTTTGGGGAGTTACCAGTACAGTAACCATACCAGGAAGTACTTAATTTATTAAGCTACTGCTTTTCTTAATCTCAGTGGAGATATTTACTGATAAACAGCTACGTATGCAGCATGTTCATGTTGTTCCTAAATGAGCTTTTATCTCTCTACCCTCACCACAAATCAGATTCTTCTGAGGAGTTCCCAGTACATTATCCTTTCCCCTGTGTAATTACCTTAACAAGCTCCAGCTGTTTTTATTCTCAGAAGCGATACTCCCTGATATACAGCTGCCTACCCCCTTCGTAAGTGCAGGTCATAAATGAGCTTTTTTCTCTGTTCCCTCACCACAATCCAGATTCTTTTGGGGAGTTACCAGTACAGTAACCATACCAGGAAGTACTTAATTTATTAAGCTACTGCTTTTCTTAATCTCAGTGGAGATATTTACTGATAAACAGCTACCTACGCAGCATGTTCATGTCGTACCTAAAAGAGCTTTTATCTCTCTCCCGTCACCACAAATCTGACTCTACTGAGGAGTTCCCAGTACATTATCCTTTCCCCTGTGTAATTACCCTAACAAGCTCCAGCTGTTTTTATTCTCAGAATGTTTACTCCCTGATATACAGCTGCCTACCCCCTTCGTAAGTGCAGGACCTAAATGAGCTTTTTTCTCTGTTCCCTCAACACAATCCAGATTCTTTTGGGGAGTTACCAGTACAGTAACCATACCAGGAAGTACTTAATTTATTAAGCTACTGCTTTTCTTAATCTCAGTGGAGATATTTACTGATAAACAGCTACCTAGGCAGCATGTTCATGTCGTTCCTAAATGAGCTTTTATCTCTCTCCCCTCACCACAAATCAGATTCTTCTGAGGAGTTCCCAGTACATTATCCTTTCCCATGTGTAATTACCTTAACAAGCTCCAGCTGTTTTTATTCTCAGAAGGTTTACTCCCTGATATACAGCTGCCTACCCCCTTCGTAAGTGCAGGTCCTAAATGAGCTTTTTTCCCTGTTCCCTCACCAAAATCCAGATTCTATTGGGGAGTTACCAGTACAGTAAACATACCAGGAAGCATTTAATTTATTAAGCTACTGCTTTTCTTAATCTCAGTGGAGATATTTACTAATAAACAGCTACCTACGCAGCATGTTCATGTCGTTCCTAAATGAGCTTTAATCTCTCTCCCCTCACCACAAATCAGATTCTTCTGAGGAGTTCCCAGTACATTATCCTTTCCCCTGTGTAATTACCTTAACAAGCTCCAGCTGCTTTTATTCTCAGAAGGTTTACTCCCTGATATACAGCTGCCTACCCCCTTCGTAAGTGCAGGTCCTAAATGACCTTTTTTCTCTGTTCCCTCACCACAATCCAGATTCTTTTGGGGAGGTACCAGTACAGTATCCATACCAGGAAGTACTTAATTTATTCAGCTGCTGCTTTTCTTAATCTCAGTGGAGATATTTACTGTTAAATAGCTACCTACGCAGCATGTTCATGTCGTTCCTAAATGAGCTTTTATCTCTCTCCCTTCACCACAAATCAGATTCTTCTGAGGAGTTCCCAGTACATTAACCTTTCCCCTGTGTAATTACCTTAAGTAGCTCCAGCTGTTTTTATTCTCAGAAGGTTTATTCCCTGATATACAGCTGCCTACCCCCTTCGTAAGTGCAGGTCCTAAATGAGCTTTTTTCTCTGTTCCCTCACCACAATCCAGATTCTTTTGGAGAGTTACCAGTACAGTAACCATACCAGGAAGTACTTAATTTATTAAGCTACTGCTTTTCTTAATCTCAGTGGAGATAGTTACTGATAAACAGCTACCTACGCAGCATGTTCATGTCGTTCCTAAATGAGCTTTTATCTCTCTCCCCTCACCACAAATCAGATTCTTCTGAGGAGTTCCCAGTACATTATCCTTTCCCCTGTGTAATTACCTTAACAAGCTCCAGCTGTTTTTATTCTCAGAAGGTTTACTCCCTGATATACAGCTGCCTACCCCCTTCGTAAGTGCAGGTCCTAAATTAGCTTTTTTCTCTGTTCCCTCACCCCAATCCAGATTCTTTTGGGGAGTTACCAGTAGAGTAACCATACCAGGAAGTACTTAATTTATTAAGCTACTGCTTTTCTTAATCTCAGTGGAGATATTTACTGATAAACAGCTACCTACGCAGCATGTTCATGTCTTCCTAAATGAGCTTTTATCTCTCTCCCCTCACCACAAATCAGATTCTTCTGAGTAGTTCCCAGTACATTATCCTTTCCCCTGTGAAATTCCCTTAACAAGCTCCAGCTGTTTTTATTCTCAGAAGGTTTACTCCCTGATATGCAGCTGCCTACCCCCTTCGTAAGTGCAGGTCCTAAATGAGCTTTTTTCTCTGTTCCTTCACCACAATCCAGATTTTTTGGGGAGTTACCAGTACAGTAACCATACCAGGAAGTACTTAATTTATTAAGCTACTGCTTTTCTTAATCTCAGTGGAGATATTTACTGATAAACAGCTACCTACGCAGCATGTTCATGTCGTTCCTAAATGAGCTTTTATCTCTCTCCCCTCACCACAAATCAGATTCTTCTGAGTAGTTCCCAGTATATTATCCTTTCCCCTGTGTAATTACCTTAACAAGCTCCAACTGTTTCTATTCTCAGAAGGTTTACTCACTGATATAAAGCTTCCTACCCCCTTCGTAAGTGTAGGTCCTAAATGAGCTTTTTTCTCTGTTCCCTCACCACAATCCAGATTCTTTTGGGTAGTTACCAGTACAGTAACCATACCAGGAAGTACTTAATTTATTAAGCTACTGCTTTTCTTAATCTCAGTGGAGATATTTACTGATAAACAGCTACCTACGCAGCATGTTCATGTCGTGCCTAAATGAGCTTTTATCTCTCTCCCCTCACCACTAATCAGATTCTTCTGAGGAGTTCCCAGTACATTATCCTTTCCCCTGTGTAATTACCTTAACAATCTCCAGCTGTTTTTATTCTCAGAAGGTTTACTCCCTGATATACAGCTGCCTACCCCCTTCGTAAGTGCAGGTACTAAATGAGCTTTTTTCTCTGTTCCCTCACCACAATCCAGATTCTTTTGGGGAGTTACCAGTACAGTAACCATACCAGGAAGTACTTAATTTATTAAGCTACTGCTTTTCTTAATCTCAGTGGAGATATTTACTGATAAACAGCTGCCTACGCAGTATGTTCATGTCGTTCCTAAATGAGCTTTTATCTCTCTCCCCTCACTACAAATCAGATTCTTCTGAGGAGTTCCCAGTACATTATCCTTTCCCCTGTGTAGTTACCTTAACAAGCTCCAGCTGTTTTTATTCTCAGAAGGTTTACTCCCTGATATACAGCTGCCTACCCCCTTCGTAAGTGCAGGTCCTAAATGAGCTTTTTTCTCTTTTCCCTCCTGCCCGGCCAGCCGGCAGGGGAACAGAAATCCTGACTGAGGGGCGGCAGGGATACGGAAAAGGAAAAATTAGGCAAGAGAAAAAAGACAAGAGACAAAGATGGGGTACGGGAGGTCTACAGCCATAAGTTTGAACCTCAAGACTGCAGCAACAGTTTATTCTTAACTTCCAGCTTATATGCAGTTTTGGAACCAGGGAATGGCATAGGGTTGTTAAAATTCCAGAACACAAAGAGGCTTTGAAGTTTACAACATTTGATTACAGTAAACACAAGGTAACAAAGCAATTCCGGACAGTGGCTGTGGACTTTGCCTTTAGCATATCCTGGCGGTAACAGCACAGCCAGAGGTGATAATTTACCTAGCTGCAGGTTTGACTCCCCGACATCTTGGCGACATCGGCACAGCCAGAGGTCAGGATGAGCTTAGCTGCTAGCTAGGCTCCTGACAGTTCCCCCGTCTTTTTATTAAAAGAAGCGAACCCGCCTGTCTCAGGTGGGGTGGGTGCCCCAGCCCGCCTTACCCGTCTTGGGGAACAACTTCAGAGCAGTGCTGAAGGCCCTGTCTTAGGTCGGTCTAAGGCTGGCACCGCCTCATACCCGTCTCTGGCTGCGGTTCCTCTCGGCGGAAATTCATTTACTTGGAGCTTGACCTTATGCAGCTGGCTGGCTAAACTCATGAAAGAGTTTTGCAATATGCGTACAATGCAAGGAAGACATAGGCAAGCCATCAGCAAAAGTATCCCTGGGCCGAGCAATTTCATTAGCAGCCCCTTAACGTTAGTTAAGGAAGGGACATACTATTGAAGTTGTTTAAACAGTTCTTTTGCTGTTTTTGCCACTTTAAAGTCCAAAGGCGGAGCCTGTTCTAATCCGGCTATTTGTCTATGGAGTTGAAAGAGATCTAAGGACAAGTTATTATGGTGCCAAATACCATTTAGATGTGCTACAACTTGTTCCCAAGGATAGCTTGACCCATTATACTTATGGGGGGTCACACAAATAAAGTCAAACCCAGCAGGACAGCGCACCCGTTGCAAAGTTTGTAAGGCACGAATTTGTTCTCCCAGAGACAACAAAGATTCATACAAGGCTTCTAATTTTTGTTCTACCTTATCATCAATCCCGCCTTGAAAGTGCAGGGCTTGCGTGGTATTATGAGCAAGCTGATTAACATGGTGAGCTGTCTGCACATTTTGTGTTAAAGCCACAGTAGCCGCTGCAGCAGAGGCAGCTAAGGAAATAAAGGCTAAAATTCCTGCTATTAGTAGCCCTACAAATCGTCTAGGGCGCATAAGTTCTTTTAAATGTTTTAACACTTGAATACCTGTTTCTTCATACCAAGCTTCAGATAAGTTTACAGGAAGCATAACAAATGGTGGTTGCTTAATAATAATTACAGAATCAGTAAGACCACTATACAAGCAATTTGTAAAAGAACAGTTAGTGCAGGTAACATTGAAATACATGGCTCCTATAGAAATATTAAAAGGTCCATACATAATAGCATAAGGGGGTGTTACACAACTCATAATATTTTTTAAAGAAGTAGAAGTGGGCCAGGAGATATTATTCAGAGCAGCCACTAACATCCAGACATGGTGTTGAGGGCGTCCATTCATCCACCACAGACCTGGGTTGAACTTATGGTGAGATTAGCTCCAGACCAGTCCATCAGCTGAGAATTAGTTCCTGAAATATTGGTTATAAAAGGGTGATCATGTCTACACTTTACGGGGTGCAGTTCTCCCGTGGATTCTACAATTTGAGAGGAGTTGATGCAGCGAGGTATCATGAAGGACGAGGTAGAATTGGCATGTACAGGAAACCCAGTAGGCAATGAAGTCATTTGTATATTATATACTTGACTATTATCAGGAATCCAAATTCTATATTTTATGGATTGCATCACAGTACAGCCTGGAATATAACTGTTGGAGTCAGTTGTAAAACATAAAGGGGTTCCAGTGCCAGAAGCTGCAAAGTCTCCCATTTTAACGTGTTGGACAAAAGGGTCTGGAGCTGTACCGTACGCTGATCTGTTGACATGGACGAACACCTCAGCTCCCTCCCAGGTCGCAGGGTGCACAATCGGTGGATCTGGCACATAAGCCCAGTGGGTCAGCGCTTGTACCGTTCTGATGAGTTTCCACAATCCGAACACAACGCTCAGGTAGCCAGCGGGCATCATTTTCATCCTGTGAAAAAACACAGACATGTCCTCGACCCCATGTCAATACCGGATCGGGCCCGTGCCAAGCACTTGTTAGAGGATCTTTCCACTTAACTTGAGCAAAAGCTCTTTGCTCTCTCTTTTCCCAGAACCGCTGTGCTGCGGAGTGGCCATTGCAATCCAAATTTAAAAAATTTAGTATGAATAAAGTATGAGAAAGTATATTAACAGGAGAGAAGGGGTATAGTTTCCCCCCCTTTTAATTTAGAAATTTGGTGTTTTAACAAACCGTTGGCCCATTCGACAATTTCTTGACCATGAGGGTTAATGCCATTGGAGGGCACAGGCAGGAAGGTAGCACAGTTGGGACAAGTTTTTACAATTTGACGAGCTGCCTCATAAGTAATATGAAATTGCTGACGTAAGGCACGACTGTTTTGATGGTGGGCAGCATGTGATTGCTTTGCCAAGTCAATTTGAGAAAGAAAAATTTGGGTAGCCTCATCTGTAATAGCATTGTCCTCACTTAATGGTAAGAAGAGGCAAAGTGAAGTAACTTGTTAGAGGGATAATGTTGTGAAATTGTGCCCACAAAATTGTCCCAGGCAGTGACCCAGGAATCACAAAGACTATAAAGCCATTCTTGTTGCTGCAAAGTATAGGGGATATAAATAACCTGTGGATCTCATCCAAGATACTTATAAGATTCCACACGGCACATATGGACTAAGGTGGCTACCAATTCATAATAAGGAGTTAACACTTTTGAAGGAGTAGCAGGCAAGGAAAGCCACAAAAGGGGTCCCTTCTGCCAGAGGACCGCTGTTGGAGAATGAGGTGTAGTTAAAATATAAGCTTCCCAAGGGGCTGAGTAATCAATATAATTTATATGTTGGGAAGAAATGGCAGAATTTACTATGCTCAAGGCTTCTGCTGCTTCAGTTGTTATTTCTCTGGGAGATGTAGGGTCAGGGTCCCCCTTTAATAGATCAAACAAGGGTTTTAATTCAGCTGTGGACAATTTAAGATAAGGGCGAAGCCAATTAATATCTCCCAGAAATTTTTGAAAATCATGCGAAGTACGTAAATGAGAAGTCTTAACCTGTAATTTTTGACTAGTAAAATAATAAGGACCCAAAATATGACCAAGATAAGTATACGGAGGATGCTCTTGCACCTTTTCACTCGCTATTATTAACCCAAAAGAGGTGAGATCTTGTTTTAACTGTCCAAGGAGTCTTATCCAATAAAGCCCCTTTTTATTTCCAAATAAAGCAACAGGAGAACAAAAGGAGTAGAGTTTACCTGTAAGTTGCTAAAAATTGACCAACAAGTAGTTGCCAGAGTTTTGCTGTAACACTTAAAGAACAGCTGACTGAATGGGATCCATGTGCCATTAAATCAAATCATATTATTTAACCTTACCTTACTGGCACGTGAAAGAGAAAACAAATGAATAACAATAAAAGTCTCAGCTTCAGTGGATCTGAAGTGGCTGTGTCTTCCATCCCAAATTAGCAGGCCAGCAGGAGAGATGGTTTGCATCTGGATAATTCTTTAGTAGAGTTCCCTGGATAGGCTGTCACATTTCCTGCTTGTTGCCTGTAAATTTCTACACAGACTGGTTAAGGGCATTTTTAAACAGATTTTAGAAGGCTTGGGCCTTTAACCATCTTTCTAGTCACAAAATCCACACAGATTGAAGGCCAACCAAGTCTGCTCTCTGTAGCAGTTTCTGAATCACAAACAACTCCCAGTTTGGGAGCCGACTGTGGAGGCAGCTTTCTGTAGCCATAGACTGCCACGGTCCACTCAGCTAGCACACATGTCAGCCTGTATCCTATAAAGCAAAATGTTAATTTGGGGTCCGGAAAATTTAGGTTAATAGTCACACCTGTGCAGTTATTTCAAAATGACTCTGGTCCCTTGATCTTAAAGAGTTTGAGAGCACCGCGAAAAAAGAGAAAAAAAAATGGAGAAGCAAAATCTTAAGTCTATACCAAAGAATTGTCAGGATTAGGTGTACACTTGACTCTTAGCATAGATAGACATAAAGAATAACACACTGGTTGTACATCATTGCACTTATATCACGTGCTGTATATTAAAACCTTTTGGAGTTTTTCTTAGACACATTTGTTTGCTCCCAAACATATCAGTTTAGGCTTAAAACCTGTTTTTTGTTTTGTTTTTAAGTTTTACCAACACATAGACATAGACATAGACATACATACACATACAGACAATGTGCACACGTTTTGGGGCGCGCTTAGAATTGTTTTTTTAATTGGCCATGTAAGTTTTTCTGGAATTCCAGTGGCAAATGATATTATTTTGCCTATATTCTAGAACCACGTGGTTAGATAGTAAAAAAAATCTTTTCAGCAAACCAAAATTTTCAGATCATCTGAGAAGCCAAATTTTGAGAAACCAGTTTAGCTCACAAAGGGAGTATATGGGAGACAGGATATGAACACAGACAGTGAGCTCACAGTAAGACACCTTCATCTTCTAGCATTTGAATTGTAAGGCACCTTTGAAATGCAAGGCCACAGGACTCCAAGTCTCTGCCCAGCCTCCAGGAATTTGGCATGCTTGTCACCTGGGGGATGGGCAGGCTTTCACTCCATCCAATCCTATTGTCTACCATGTGCTCAATGCTAGAGAAACTTATGATTTAGCCAAACAAGCAGAATTTAACTGAGTCTCCAAAACTTAAACATCAATAACAAGAATAGAAAACCTTTCTTTGAGTCTTTTAAAGCAGATGTTAAACAAATATCAATACCCATCCTATGTCACAGGCAGGCAGGCAGAGTTTAGAGGGAGACAGAAAAAGAGACAGAGAGAACTTCATCTGCCTGAGCACTCAAAGAAGTTAGGTAAGTCCTGCAAAATATTCCAAATATATATGATTGGGCTCAAACTTGAGCAGCTTTCCTGAAACAATTTAGACTTGACGAGCAACCTGCTGAGCTGAACTAGAGATCAGTTGTCTCCAAACACCCACAATTGCTGATCTCCTTGACCTAGCCCAGTGGATTTATGGAAAATGTAAGCTCCAGGTTAATGGTCACTCACCCTGGTTGGGGTTTCAAAACTGTCCTGGTGGATGGAAATAGAGCGCTAGGTCAGGAGAAGTTACCTCGGTGGTGTTAGCATTTCTCTAGCCTCAGGTTCCTCCCCCCTGCTAGCAGCCTGCACCTAGGAGAGCTGTAAGTCTGCCAGGACTCCCTTTAAAGGAGTTTGTTGTTCTGGATGAAGCTGTGACAATAGAGCTATAACTGATTTTAACATAGTCTCAACATAGGTCAATCTATCTTTAATAGGCTTATTGAATAATTTGTCCTCAGAGTCTGAGCCATCTGAGTCTTCCTTAATGTCTAGCTCAGTGGGTTCAGGTCTTGTTAATTTTCTCAGCTCTTCCCAGGCAGCAGCATACGCTCCCGGGGCTGGGCAACACTCATCAGGTCCCTGTTCAGTTTTTCCAATCGACTGATCGAGTTTAATCTATTCATGTCTAGGATCTAAGCAATCTCGGACCAGATACCAAAGAATAATAGCATCCACTGAGGTTTTCTCAGGGCCAGTTGCATCATAATGTTCCTTTTTTTTTTTTCTAGCAAGTTTCTAAGTTTTTGGTTCCTTCCTCCAGGAACTGGGGGCATGCTTTCTCAATAAAATAAAAGAAACGTTCTAAGTTACTTTGGCCAACTTTCACTGCCCGGGCATTAAGCATGCCTTTGGGGGCCTGCATGTATAGCATGCGGCTATTACCTTGTCCCATAATTTATTACTCCCGACAATACACTCTCCTCCCGCTCTCCTTCCCAAGCATTCGGACGTCCTTACCTGAGCGGGGGTCACCTGCCGTCGATCCCAGGTCTTCAAGTCCCTGTTCCAGGCGCCAAACCTGCCGGGCCAGCCGGCAGGGGAACAGAAATCCTGACTGAGGGGCGGCAGGGATACGGAAAAGGAAAAATAAGGCAAGAGAAAAAAGACAAGAGACAAAGATGGGGTACGGGAGGTCTACAGCCGTAAGTTTGAACCTCAAGACTGCAGCAACAGTTTATTCTTAACTTCCAGCTTATATGCAGTTTTGGAACCAGGGAATGGCATAGGGTTGTTAAAATTCCAGAACACAAAGAGGCTTTGAAGTTTACAACATTTGATTACAGTAAACACAAGGTAACAAAGCAATTCCGGACAGTGGCTGTGGACTTTGCATTTAGCATATCCTGGCGGTAACAGCACAGCCAGAGGTGATAATTTACCTAGCTGCAGGTTTGACTCCCCGACATCTTGGCGACATCGGCACAGCCAGAGGTCAGAATGAGCTTAGCTGCTAGCTAGGCTCCCGACATTCCCTCACCACAATCCAGATTCTTTTGGGGAGTTACCAGTACAGTAACCATACCAGGAAGTACTTAATTTATTAAGCTACTGCTTTTCTTAATCTCAGTGGAGATATTTACTGATAAACAGCTTCCTACGCAGCATGTTCATGTCGTTCCTAAATGAGCTTTTATCTCTCTCCCCTCACCACAAATCAGATTCTTCTGAGGAGTTCCCAGTACATTATCCTTTCCCCTGTGTAATTACCTTAACAAGCTCCAGCTGTTTTTATTCTCAGAAGGTTTACTCACTGATATACAGCTGCCTACCCCCTTCGTAAGAGCAGGACCTAAATGTTCTTTTTTCTCTCTTCCCTCACCACAATCCAGATTCTTTTGGGGAGTTACCAGTACAGTAACCATACCAGGAAGTACTTAATTTATTAAGCTACTGCTTTTCTTAATCTCAGTGGAGATATTTACTGATAAACAGCTACCTACACAGCATGTTCATGTCGTTCCTAAATGAGCTTTTATCTCTCTACACTCACCACAAATCAGATTCTTCTGAGGAGTTCCCAGTACATTATCCTTTCCCCTGTGTAATTACCTTAACCAGCTCCAGCTGTTTTTATTCTCAGAAGGTTTCCTCCCTGATATACAGATGCCTACCCCCTTCGTAAGTGCAGGTCCTAAATGAGCTTTTTTCTCTATTCCCTCACCACAATCCAGATTCTTTTGGGGAGTTACCAGTACAGTAACCATACCAGGAAGTACTTAATTTTTTAAGCTACTGCCTTTCTTAATCTCAGTGGAGATATTTACTGATAAACAGCTACCTACGAAGCATGTTCATGTCGTTCCTAAATGAGCTTTTATCTCCCTCCCCTCACTACAAATCAGATTCTTCTGAGGAGTTCCAAGTACATTATCCTTTCTCCTGTTTAATTACCTTAATAAGCTCCAGCTGTTTTTATTCTCAGAAGGTTTACTCCCTGATACAGAGCTGCCTACACCCTTCGTAAGTGCAGGTCCTAAATGAGCTTTTTTCTCTGTTCCCTCACCACAATCCAGATTCTTTTGGGGAGTTACCAGTACAGTAAGCATACCAGGAAGTACTTAATTTATTAAGCTACTGCTTTTCTTAATCTCAGTCGAGATATTTACTGATAAACAACTACCTACGCAGCATGTTCATTTCGTTCATAAATGAGCTTTATCTCTCTCCCCTCACCACAAATCAAATTCTTCTGAGGAGTTCTCAGTACATTATCCTTTCCCCTGTGTAATTACCTTAACAAGCTACAGTTGTTTTTATTCTCAGAAGGTTTACTCCCTGATATACAGCTGCCTACCCCCTTCGTATGTGCAGGTCCGAAATGAGCTTTTTTCTCTGTTCCCTCAACACAATCCACATTCTTTTGGGGAGTTACCAGTACAGTAACCATACCAGGAAGTACATAATTTATTAAGCTACTGCTTTTCTTAATCTCAGTGGAGATATTTACTGATAAACAGCTACCTACGCACCATGTTCATGTCGTTCCTAAATGAGCTTTTATCTCTCTCCCCTCACCACAAATCAGATTCTTCTGAGGAGTTCCCAGTACATTATCCTTTCCCCTGTGTAATTACCTTAACAAGCTCCAGCTGTTTTTATTCTTAGAAGGTTTACTCCCTGATATACAGCTGCCTACCCCCTTCGTAAGTGCAGGTCCTAAATGTGCTTTTTTCTCTGTTCCCTCAACACAATCCAGATTCTTTTGGGGAGTTACCAGTACAGTAACCATACCAGGAAGTACTTAATTTATTAAGCTACTGCTTTTCTTAATCTCAGTGGAGATATTTACTGATAAACAGCTACCTACGCAGCATGTTCATGTCGTTCCTAAATGAGCTTTTATCTCTCTCCCCTCACCACAAATCAGATTCTTGTGAGGAGTTCCCAGTACATTATCCTTTCCCCTGTGTAATTACCTTAACAAGCTCCAGCTGTTATTATTCTCAGAAGGTTTACTTCCTGATATACAGCTGCCTACGCCCATCGTAAGTGCAGGTCCTAAATGAGCTTTTTTCTCTGTTCCCTCACCACAATCCAGATTCTTTTGGGGAGTTACCAGTACAGTAACCATACCAGGAAGTACTTAATTTATTAAGCTACTGTTTTTCTTAATCTCAGTGGAGATATTGACTGATAAACAGCTAACTACGCAGCATGTTCATGTCGTTCCTAAAGGAGCTTTTATCTCTCTCCCCTCACCACAAATCAGATTATTCTGAGGAGTTCCCAGTACATTATCCTTTCCCCTGTGTAATTACCTTAACAAGCTCCAGCTGTTTTTATTCTCAGAAGGTTTATTCCCTGATATACAGCATCCTACCCCCTTCGTAAGTGCAGGTCATAAATGAGGTTTTTTCTCTGTTCCCTCACCACAATCCAGATTCTTTTGGGGAGTTACCAGTACAGTAACCACACCAGGAAGTACTTAAATTATTAAGCTACTGCTTTTCTTAATCTCAGTGGAGATATTTACTGATAAACTGCTACGTACGCAGCATGTTCATGTCGTTCCTAAATGAGCTTTTATCTCTCTCCCCTCACCACGAATCAGATTCTTCTGAGGAGTTCCCAGTACATTATCCTTTCCCCTGTGTAATTACCTTAACAAGCTCCAGCTGTTATTATTCTCAGAAGGTTTACTTCCTGATATACAGCATCCTACCCCCTTCGTAAGTGCAGGTCATAAATGAGGTTTTTTCTCTGTACCCTCACCACAATCCAGATTCTTTTGGGGAGTTACCAGTACAGTAACCATACCAGGAAGTACTTAATTTATTAAGCTACTGCTTTTCTTAATCTCAGTGGAGATATTTACTGATAAACAGCTACCTACGCAGCATGTTCATGTCGTTCCTAAATGAGCTTTTATCTCTCTCTCCTCACCACAAATCAGATTCTTCTGAGGAGTTCCCAGTACATTATCCTTTCCCCTGTGTAATTACCTTAACAAGCTCCAGCTGTTTTTATTCTCAGAAGGTTTACTCCCTGATATACAGCTGCCTACCCCCTTCGTAAGAGAAGGTCCTAAATGAGCTTTTTTCTCTGTTCCCTCACCACAATCCAGATTCTTTTGGGGAGTTACCAGTACAGTAACCATACCAAGAAGTACTTAATTTATTAAGCTACTGCTTTTCTTAATCTCAGTGGAGATATTTACTGATAAACAGCTACCTACGCAGCATGTTCATTTCGTTCCTAAATGAGCTTATATCTCTCTCCCCTCACCACAAATCAGATTCTTCTGAGGAGTTCCCAGTACATTATCCTTTCCCCTGTGTAATTACCTTAACAAGCTCCAGCTGATTTTATTCTCCGAAGGTTTACTCCCTGATATACAGCTGCCTACCCCCTTCGTAAGTGCAGGTCCTAAATGAGCTTTTTTCTGTGTTCCCTCACCACAATCCAGATTCTTTTGGGGAGTTACCAGTACAGTAACCATACCAGGAAGTACTTAATTTATTAAGCTACTGCTTTTCTTAATCTCAGTGGAGATATTTACTGATAAACACCTACTTACGCAGCATGTTCATGTCGTTCCTAAATGAGCTTTTATCTCTCTCCCCTCACCACAAATCAGATTCTTCTGAGGAGTTCCCAGTACATTATCCTTTCCCCTGTGTAATTACCTTAACAAGCTCCAGCCGTTTTTATTCTCAGAAGGTTTACTCCCTGATATACAGCTGCCTACCCCCTTCGTAAGTGCAGGTCCTAAATTAGCTTTTTTCTCTGTTCCCTCACCACAATCCAGATTCTTTTGGGGAGTTACCAGTACAGTAACCATACCAGGAAGTACTTAATTTATTAAGCTACTGCTTTTCTTAATCTCAGTGGAGATATTTACTGATAAACAGCTACGTATGCAGCATGTTCATGTTGTTCCTAAATGAGCTTTTATCTCTCTACCCTCACCACAAATCAGATTCTTCTGAGGAGTTCCCAGTACATTATCCTTTCCCCTGTGTAATTACCTTAACAAGCTCCAGCTGTTTTTATTCTCAGAAGCGATACTCCCTGATATACAGCTGCCTACCCCCTTCGTAAGTGCAGGTCATAAATGAGCTTTTTTCTCTGTTCCCTCACCACAATCCAGATTCTTTTGGGGAGTTACCAGTACAGTAACCATACCAGGAAGTACTTAATTTATTAAGCTACTGCTTTTCTTAATCTCAGTGGAGATATTTACTGATAAACAGCTACCTACGCAGCATGTTCATGTCGTACCTAAAAGAGCTTTTATCTCTCTCCCGTCACCACAAATCTGACTCTACTGAGGAGTTCCCAGTACATTATCCTTTCCCCTGTGTAATTACCCTAACAAGCTCCAGCTGTTTTTATTCTCAGAATGTTTACTCCCTGATATACAGCTGCCTACCCCCTTCGTAAGTGCAGGACCTAAATGAGCTTTTTTCTCTGTTCCCTCAACACAATCCAGATTCTTTTGGGGAGTTACCAGTACAGTAACCATACCAGGAAGTACTTAATTTATTAAGCTACTGCTTTTCTTAATCTCAGTGGAGATATTTACTGATAAACAGCTACCTAGGCAGCATGTTCATGTCGTTCCTAAATGAGCTTTTATCTCTCTCCCCTCACCACAAATCAGATTCTTCTGAGGAGTTCCCAGTACATTATCCTTTCCCATGTGTAATTACCTTAACAAGCTCCAGCTGTTTTTATTCTCAGAAGGTTTACTCCCTGATATACAGCTGCCTACCCCCTTCGTAAGTGCAGGTCCTAAATGAGCTTTTTTCCCTGTTCCCTCACCAAAATCCAGATTCTATTGGGGAGTTACCAGTACAGTAAACATACCAGGAAGCATTTAATTTATTAAGCTACTGCTTTTCTTAATCTCAGTGGAGATATTTACTAATAAACAGCTACCTACGCAGCATGTTCATGTCGTTCCTAAATGAGCTTTAATCTCTCTCCCCTCACCACAAATCAGATTCTTCTGAGGAGTTCCCAGTACATTATCCTTTCCCCTGTGTAATTACCTTAACAAGCTCCAGCTGCTTTTATTCTCAGAAGGTTTACTCCCTGATATACAGCTGCCTACCCCCTTCGTAAGTGCAGGTCCTAAATGACCTTTTTTCTCTGTTCCCTCACCACAATCCAGATTCTTTTGGGGAGGTACCAGTACAGTATCCATACCAGGAAGTACTTAATTTATTCAGCTGCTGCTTTTCTTAATCTCAGTGGAGATATTTACTGTTAAATAGCTACCTACGCAGCATGTTCATGTCGTTCCTAAATGAGCTTTTATCTCTCTCCCTTCACCACAAATCAGATTCTTCTGAGGAGTTCCCAGTACATTAACCTTTCCCCTGTGTAATTACCTTAAGTAGCTCCAGCTGTTTTTATTCTCAGAAGGTTTATTCCCTGATATACAGCTGCCTACCCCCTTCGTAAGTGCAGGTCCTAAATGAGCTTTTTTCTCTGTTCCCTCACCACAATCCAGATTCTTTTGGAGAGTTACCAGTACAGTAACCATACCAGGAAGTACTTAATTTATTAAGCTACTGCTTTTCTTAATCTCAGTGGAGATAGTTACTGATAAACAGCTACCTACGCAGCATGTTCATGTCGTTCCTAAATGAGCTTTTATCTCTCTCCCCTCACCACAAATCAGATTCTTCTGAGGAGTTCCCAGTACATTATCCTTTCCCCTGTGTAATTACCTTAACAAGCTCCAGCTGTTTTTATTCTCAGAAGGTTTACTCCCTGATATACAGCTGCCTACCCCCTTCGTAAGTGCAGGTCCTAAATTAGCTTTTTTCTCTGTTCCCTCACCCCAATCCAGATTCTTTTGGGGAGTTACCAGTAGAGTAACCATACCAGGAAGTACTTAATTTATTAAGCTACTGCTTTTCTTAATCTCAGTGGAGATATTTACTGATAAACAGCTACCTACGCAGCATGTTCATGTCTTCCTAAATGAGCTTTTATCTCTCTCCCCTCACCACAAATCAGATTCTTCTGAGTAGTTCCCAGTACATTATCCTTTCCCCTGTGAAATTCCCTTAACAAGCTCCAGCTGTTTTTATTCTCAGAAGGTTTACTCCCTGATATGCAGCTGCCTACCCCCTTCGTAAGTGCAGGTCCTAAATGAGCTTTTTTCTCTGTTCCTTCACCACAATCCAGATTTTTTGGGGAGTTACCAGTACAGTAACCATACCAGGAAGTACTTAATTTATTAAGCTACTGCTTTTCTTAATCTCAGTGGAGATATTTACTGATAAACAGCTACCTACGCAGCATGTTCATGTCGTTCCTAAATGAGCTTTTATCTCTCTCCCCTCACCACAAATCAGATTCTTCTGAGTAGTTCCCAGTATATTATCCTTTCCCCTGTGTAATTACCTTAACAAGCTCCAACTGTTTCTATTCTCAGAAGGTTTACTCACTGATATAAAGCTTCCTACCCCCTTCGTAAGTGTAGGTCCTAAATGAGCTTTTTTCTCTGTTCCCTCACCACAATCCAGATTCTTTTGGGTAGTTACCAGTACAGTAACCATACCAGGAAGTACTTAATTTATTAAGCTACTGCTTTTCTTAATCTCAGTGGAGATATTTACTGATAAACAGCTACCTACGCAGCATGTTTATGTCGTGCCTAAATGAGCTTTTATCTCTCTCCCCTCACCACTAATCAGATTCTTCTGAGGAGTTCCCAGTACATTATCCTTTCCCCTGTGTAATTACCTTAACAATCTCCAGCTGTTTTTATTCTCAGAAGGTTTACTCCCTGATATACAGCTGCCTACCCCCTTCGTAAGTGCAGGTACTAAATGAGCTTTTTTCTCTGTTCCCTCACCACAATCCAGATTCTTTTGGGGAGTTACCAGTACAGTAACCATACCAGGAAGTACTTAATTTATTAAGCTACTGCTTTTCTTAATCTCAGTGGAGATATTTACTGATAAACAGCTGCCTACGCAGTATGTTCATGTCGTTCCTAAATGAGCTTTTATCTCTCTCCCCTCACTACAAATCAGATTCTTCTGAGGAGTTCCCAGTACATTATCCTTTCCCCTGTGTAGTTACCTTAACAAGCTCCAGCTGTTTTTATTCTCAGAAGGTTTACTCCCTGATATACAGCTGCCTACCCCCTTCGTAAGTGCAGGTCCTAAATGAGCTTTTTTCTCTTTTCCCTCCTGCCCGGCCAGCCGGCAGGGGAACAGAAATCCTGACTGAGGGGCGGCAGGGATACGGAAAAGGAAAAATTAGGCAAGAGAAAAAAGACAAGAGACAAAGATGGGGTACGGGAGGTCTACAGCCATAAGTTTGAACCTCAAGACTGCAGCAACAGTTTATTCTTAACTTCCAGCTTATATGCAGTTTTGGAACCAGGGAATGGCATAGGGTTGTTAAAATTCCAGAACACAAAGAGGCTTTGAAGTTTACAACATTTGATTACAGTAAACACAAGGTAACAAAGCAATTCCGGACAGTGGCTGTGGACTTTGCCTTTAGCATATCCTGGCGGTAACAGCACAGCCAGAGGTGATAATTTACCTAGCTGCAGGTTTGACTCCCCGACATCTTGGCGACATCGGCACAGCCAGAGGTCAGGATGAGCTTAGCTGCTAGCT
The DNA here is from genome assembly GCF_023159225.1 of Perognathus longimembris pacificus. Taxonomy (NCBI): domain Eukaryota; kingdom Metazoa; phylum Chordata; class Mammalia; order Rodentia; family Heteromyidae; genus Perognathus; species Perognathus longimembris. The sequence goes on from NW_025956524.1 coordinate 22,651, forward strand.
AGGCTCCTGACAGTTCCCCCGTCTTTTTATTAAAAGAAGCGAACCCGCCTGTCTCAGGTGGGGTGGGTGCCCCAGCCCGCCTTACCCGTCTTGGGGAACAACTTCAGAGCAGTGCTGAAGGCCCTGTCTTAGGTCGGTCTAAGGCTGGCACCGCCTCATACCCGTCTCTGGCTGCGGTTCCTCTCGGCGGAAATTCATTTACTTGGAGCTTGACCTTATGCAGCTGGCTGGCTAAACTCATGAAAGAGTTTTGCAATATGCGTACAATGCAAGGAAGACATAGGCAAGCCATCAGCAAAAGTATCCCTGGGCCGAGCAATTTCATTAGCAGCCCCTTAACGTTAGTTAAGGAAGGGACATACTATTGAAGTTGTTTAAACAGTTCTTTTGCTGTTTTTGCCACTTTAAAGTCCAAAGGCGGAGCCTGTTCTAATCCGGCTATTTGTCTATGGAGTTGAAAGAGATCTAAGGACAAGTTATTATGGTGCCAAATACCATTTAGATGTGCTACAACTTGTTCCCAAGGATAGCTTGACCCATTATACTTATGGGGGGTCACACAAATAAAGTCAAACCCAGCAGGACAGCGCACCCGTTGCAAAGTTTGTAAGGCACGAATTTGTTCTCCCAGAGACAACAAAGATTCATACAAGGCTTCTAATTTTTGTTCTACCTTATCATCAATCCCGCCTTGAAAGTGCAGGGCTTGCGTGGTATTATGAGCAAGCTGATTAACATGGTGAGCTGTCTGCACATTTTGTGTTAAAGCCACAGTAGCCGCTGCAGCAGAGGCAGCTAAGGAAATAAAGGCTAAAATTCCTGCTATTAGTAGCCCTACAAATCGTCTAGGGCGCATAAGTTCTTTTAAATGTTTTAACACTTGAATACCTGTTTCTTCATACCAAGCTTCAGATAAGTTTACAGGAAGCATAACAAATGGTGGTTGCTTAATAATAATTACAGAATCAGTAAGACCACTATACAAGCAATTTGTAAAAGAACAGTTAGTGCAGGTAACATTGAAATACATGGCTCCTATAGAAATATTAAAAGGTCCATACATAATAGCATAAGGGGGTGTTACACAACTCATAATATTTTTTAAAGAAGTAGAAGTGGGCCAGGAGATATTATTCAGAGCAGCCACTAACATCCAGACATGGTGTTGAGGGCGTCCATTCATCCACCACAGACCTGGGTTGAACTTATGGTGAGATTAGCTCCAGACCAGTCCATCAGCTGAGAATTAGTTCCTGAAATATTGGTTATAAAAGGGTGATCATGTCTACACTTTACGGGGTGCAGTTCTCCCGTGGATTCTACAATTTGAGAGGAGTTGATGCAGCGAGGTATCATGAAGGACGAGGTAGAATTGGCATGTACAGGAAACCCAGTAGGCAATGAAGTCATTTGTATATTATATACTTGACTATTATCAGGAATCCAAATTCTATATTTTATGGATTGCATCACAGTACAGCCTGGAATATAACTGTTGGAGTCAGTTGTAAAACATAAAGGGGTTCCAGTGCCAGAAGCTGCAAAGTCTCCCATTTTAACGTGTTGGACAAAAGGGTCTGGAGCTGTACCGTACGCTGATCTGTTGACATGGACGAACACCTCAGCTCCCTCCCAGGTCGCAGGGTGCACAATCGGTGGATCTGGCACATAAGCCCAGTGGGTCAGCGCTTGTACCGTTCTGATGAGTTTCCACAATCCGAACACAACGCTCAGGTAGCCAGCGGGCATCATTTTCATCCTGTGAAAAAACACAGACATGTCCTCGACCCCATGTCAATACCGGATCGGGCCCGTGCCAAGCACTTGTTAGAGGATCTTTCCACTTAACTTGAGCAAAAGCTCTTTGCTCTCTCTTTTCCCAGAACCGCTGTGCTGCGGAGTGGCCATTGCAATCCAAATTTAAAAAATTTAGTATGAATAAAGTATGAGAAAGTATATTAACAGGAGAGAAGGGGTATAGTTTCCCCCCCTTTTAATTTAGAAATTTGGTGTTTTAACAAACCGTTGGCCCATTCGACAATTTCTTGACCATGAGGGTTAATGCCATTGGAGGGCACAGGCAGGAAGGTAGCACAGTTGGGACAAGTTTTTACAATTTGACGAGCTGCCTCATAAGTAATATGAAATTGCTGACGTAAGGCACGACTGTTTTGATGGTGGGCAGCATGTGATTGCTTTGCCAAGTCAATTTGAGAAAGAAAAATTTGGGTAGCCTCATCTGTAATAGCATTGTCCTCACTTAATGGTAAGAAGAGGCAAAGTGAAGTAACTTGTTAGAGGGATAATGTTGTGAAATTGTGCCCACAAAATTGTCCCAGGCAGTGACCCAGGAATCACAAAGACTATAAAGCCATTCTTGTTGCTGCAAAGTATAGGGGATATAAATAACCTGTGGATCTCATCCAAGATACTTATAAGATTCCACACGGCACATATGGACTAAGGTGGCTACCAATTCATAATAAGGAGTTAACACTTTTGAAGGAGTAGCAGGCAAGGAAAGCCACAAAAGGGGTCCCTTCTGCCAGAGGACCGCTGTTGGAGAATGAGGTGTAGTTAAAATATAAGCTTCCCAAGGGGCTGAGTAATCAATATAATTTATATGTTGGGAAGAAATGGCAGAATTTACTATGCTCAAGGCTTCTGCTGCTTCAGTTGTTATTTCTCTGGGAGATGTAGGGTCAGGGTCCCCCTTTAATAGATCAAACAAGGGTTTTAATTCAGCTGTGGACAATTTAAGATAAGGGCGAAGCCAATTAATATCTCCCAGAAATTTTTGAAAATCATGCGAAGTACGTAAATGAGAAGTCTTAACCTGTAATTTTTGACTAGTAAAATAATAAGGACCCAAAATATGACCAAGATAAGTATACGGAGGATGCTCTTGCACCTTTTCACTCGCTATTATTAACCCAAAAGAGGTGAGATCTTGTTTTAACTGTCCAAGGAGTCTTATCCAATAAAGCCCCTTTTTATTTCCAAATAAAGCAACAGGAGAACAAAAGGAGTAGAGTTTACCTGTAAGTTGCTAAAAATTGACCAACAAGTAGTTGCCAGAGTTTTGCTGTAACACTTAAAGAACAGCTGACTGAATGGGATCCATGTGCCATTAAATCAAATCATATTATTTAACCTTACCTTACTGGCACGTGAAAGAGAAAACAAATGAATAACAATAAAAGTCTCAGCTTCAGTGGATCTGAAGTGGCTGTGTCTTCCATCCCAAATTAGCAGGCCAGCAGGAGAGATGGTTTGCATCTGGATAATTCTTTAGTAGAGTTCCCTGGATAGGCTGTCACATTTCCTGCTTGTTGCCTGTAAATTTCTACACAGACTGGTTAAGGGCATTTTTAAACAGATTTTAGAAGGCTTGGGCCTTTAACCATCTTTCTAGTCACAAAATCCACACAGATTGAAGGCCAACCAAGTCTGCTCTCTGTAGCAGTTTCTGAATCACAAACAACTCCCAGTTTGGGAGCCGACTGTGGAGGCAGCTTTCTGTAGCCATAGACTGCCACGGTCCACTCAGCTAGCACACATGTCAGCCTGTATCCTATAAAGCAAAATGTTAATTTGGGGTCCGGAAAATTTAGGTTAATAGTCACACCTGTGCAGTTATTTCAAAATGACTCTGGTCCCTTGATCTTAAAGAGTTTGAGAGCACCGCGAAAAAAGAGAAAAAAAATGGAGAAGCAAAATCTTAAGTCTATACCAAAGAATTGTCAGGATTAGGTGTACACTTGACTCTTAGCATAGATAGACATAAAGAATAACACACTGGTTGTACATCATTGCACTTATATCACGTGCTGTATATTAAAACCTTTTGGAGTTTTTCTTAGACACATTTGTTTGCTCCCAAACATATCAGTTTAGGCTTAAAACCTGTTTTTTGTTTTGTTTTAAGTTTTACCAACACATAGACATAGACATAGACATACATACACATACAGACAATGTGCACACGTTTTGGGGCGCGCTTAGAATTGTTTTTTTAATTGGCCATGTAAGTTTTTCTGGAATTCCAGTGGCAAATGATATTATTTTGCCTATATTCTAGAACCACGTGGTTAGATAGTAAAAAAAATCTTTTCAGCAAACCAAAATTTTCAGATCATCTGAGAAGCCAAATTTTGAGAAACCAGTTTAGCTCACAAAGGGAGTATATGGGAGACAGGATATGAACACAGACAGTGAGCTCACAGTAAGACACCTTCATCTTCTAGCATTTGAATTGTAAGGCACCTTTGAAATGCAAGGCCACAGGACTCCAAGTCTCTGCCCAGCCTCCAGGAATTTGGCATGCTTGTCACCTGGGGGATGGGCAGGCTTTCACTCCATCCAATCCTATTGTCTACCATGTGCTCAATGCTAGAGAAACTTATGATTTAGCCAAACAAGCAGAATTTAACTGAGTCTCCAAAACTTAAACATCAATAACAAGAATAGAAAACCTTTCTTTGAGTCTTTTAAAGCAGATGTTAAACAAATATCAATACCCATCCTATGTCACAGGCAGGCAGGCAGAGTTTAGAGGGAGACAGAAAAAGAGACAGAGAGAACTTCATCTGCCTGAGCACTCAAAGAAGTTAGGTAAGTCCTGCAAAATATTCCAAATATATATGATTGGGCTCAAACTTGAGCAGCTTTCCTGAAACAATTTAGACTTGACGAGCAACCTGCTGAGCTGAACTAGAGATCAGTTGTCTCCAAACACCCACAATTGCTGATCTCCTTGACCTAGCCCAGTGGATTTATGGAAAATGTAAGCTCCAGGTTAATGGTCACTCACCCTGGTTGGGGTTTCAAAACTGTCCTGGTGGATGGAAATAGAGCGCTAGGTCAGGAGAAGTTACCTCGGTGGTGTTAGCATTTCTCTAGCCTCAGGTTCCTCCCCCCTGCTAGCAGCCTGCACCTAGGAGAGCTGTAAGTCTGCCAGGACTCCCTTTAAAGGAGTTTGTTGTTCTGGATGAAGCTGTGACAATAGAGCTATAACTGATTTTAACATAGTCTCAACATAGGTCAATCTATCTTTAATAGGCTTATTGAATAATTTGTCCTCAGAGTCTGAGCCATCTGAGTCTTCCTTAATGTCTAGCTCAGTGGGTTCAGGTCTTGTTAATTTTCTCAGCTCTTCCCAGGCAGCAGCATACGCTCCCGGGGCTGGGCAACACTCATCAGGTCCCTGTTCAGTTTTTCCAATCGACTGATCGAGTTTAATCTATTCATGTCTAGGATCTAAGCAATCTCGGACCAGATACCAAAGAATAATAGCATCCACTGAGGTTTTCTCAGGGCCAGTTGCATCATAATGTTCCTTTTTTTTTTTTTTCTAGCAAGTTTCTAAGTTTTTGGTTCCTTCCTCCAGGAACTGGGGGCATGCTTTCTCAATAAATAAAAGAAACGTTCTAAGTTACTTGGCCAACTTTCACTGCCCGGGCATTAAGCATGCCTTTGGGGGCCTGCATGTATAGCATGCGGCTATTACCTTGTCCCATAATTTATTACTCCCGACAATACACTCTCCTCCCGCTCTCCTTCCCAAGCATTCGGACGTCCTTACCTGAGCGGGGGTCACCTGCCGTCGATCCCAGGTCTTCAAGTCCCTGTTCCAGGCGCCAAACCTGCCGGGCCAGCCGGCAGGGGAACAGAAATCCTGACTGAGGGGCGGCAGGGATACGGAAAAGGAAAAATAAGGCAAGAGAAAAAAGACAAGAGACAAAGATGGGGTACGGGAGGTCTACAGCCGTAAGTTTGAACCTCAAGACTGCAGCAACAGTTTATTCTTAACTTCCAGCTTATATGCAGTTTTGGAACCAGGGAATGGCATAGGGTTGTTAAAATTCCAGAACACAAAGAGGCTTTGAAGTTTACAACATTTGATTACAGTAAACACAAGGTAACAAAGCAATTCCGGACAGTGGCTGTGGACTTTGCATTTAGCATATCCTGGCGGTAACAGCACAGCCAGAGGTGATAATTTACCTAGCTGCAGGTTTGACTCCCCGACATCTTGGCGACATCGGCACAGCCAGAGGTCAGAATGAGCTTAGCTGCTAGCTAGGCTCCCGACATTCCCTCACCACAATCCAGATTCTTTTGGGGAGTTACCAGTACAGTAACCATACCAGGAAGTACTTAATTTATTAAGCTACTGCTTTTCTTAATCTCAGTGGAGATATTTACTGATAAACAGCTTCCTACGCAGCATGTTCATGTCGTTCCTAAATGAGCTTTTATCTCTCTCCCCTCACCACAAATCAGATTCTTCTGAGGAGTTTCCCAGTACATTATCCTTTCCCCTGTGTAATTACCTTAACAAGCTCCAGCTGTTTTTATTCTCAGAAGGTTTACTCACTGATATACAGCTGCCTACCCCCTTCGTAAGAGCAGGACCTAAATGTTCTTTTTTCTCTCTTCCCTCACCACAATCCAGATTCTTTTGGGAGTTACCAGTACAGTAACCATACCAGGAAGTACTTAATTTATTAAGCTACTGCTTTTCTTAATCTCAGTGGAGATATTTACTGATAAACAGCTACCTACACAGCATGTTCATGTCGTTCCTAAATGAGCTTTTATCTCTCAACAACTCACCACAAATCAGATTCTTCTGAGGAGTTCCCAGTACATTATCCTTTCCCCTGTGTAATTACCTTAACCAGCTCCAGCTGTTTTTATTCTCAGAAGGTTTACTCCCTGATATACAGATGCCTACCCCCTTCGTAAGTGCAGGTCCTAAATGAGCTTTTTTCTCTATTCCCTCACCACAATCCAGATTCTTTTGGGGAGTTACCAGTACAGTAACCATACCAGGAAGTACTTAATTTTTTAAGCTACTGCCTTTCTTAATCTCAGTGGAGATATTTACTGATAAACAGCTACCTACGAAGCATGTTCATGTCGTTCCTAAATGAGCTTTTATCTCCCTCCCCTCACTACAAATCAGATTCTTCTGAGGAGTTCCAAGTACATTATCCTTTCTCCTGTTTAATTACCTTAATAAGCTCCAGCTGTTTTTATTCTCAGAAGGTTTACTCCCTGATACAGAGCTGCCTACACCCTTCGTAAGTGCAGGTCCTAAATGAGCTTTTTTCTCTGTTCCCTCACCACAATCCAGATTCTTTTGGGAGTTACCAGTACAGTAAGCATACCAGGAAGTACTTAATTTATTAAGCTACTGCTTTTCTTAATCTCAGTCGAGATATTTACTGATAAACAACTACCTACGCAGCATGTTCATTTCGTTCATAAATGAGCTTTATCTCTCTCCCCTCACCACAAATCAAATTCTTCTGAGGAGTTCTCAGTACATTATCCTTTCCCCTGTGTAATTACCTTAACAAGCTACAGTTGTTTTTATTCTCAGAAGGTTTACTCCCTGATATACAGCTGCCTACCCCCTTCGTATGTGCAGGTCCGAAATGAGCTTTTTTCTCTGTTCCCTCAACACAATCCACATTCTTTTGGGGAGTTACCAGTACAGTAACCATACCAGGAAGTACATAATTTATTAAGCTACTGCTTTTCTTAATCTCAGTGGAGATATTTACTGATAAACAGCTACCTACGCACCATGTTCATGTCGTTCCTAAATGAGCTTTTATCTCTCTCCCCTCACCACAAATCAGATTCTTCTGAGGAGTTCCCAGTACATTATCCTTTCCCCTGTGTAATTACCTTAACAAGCTCCAGCTGTTTTTATTCTTAGAAGGTTTACTCCCTGATATACAGCTGCCTACCCCCTTCGTAAGTGCAGGTCCTAAATGTGCTTTTTTCTCTGTTCCCTCAACACAATCCAGATTCTTTTGGGGAGTTACCAGTACAGTAACCATACCAGGAAGTACTTAATTTATTAAGCTACTGCTTTTCTTAATCTCAGTGGAGATATTTACTGATAAACAGCTACTACGCAGCATGTTCATGTCGTTCCTAAATGAGCTTTTATCTCTCTCCCCTCACCACAAATCAGATTCTTGTGAGGAGTTCCCAGTACATTATCCTTTCCCCTGTGTAATTACCTTAACAAGCTCCAGCTGTTATTATTCTCAGAAGGTTTACTTCCTGATATACAGCTGCCTACGCCCATCGTAAGTGCAGGTCCTAAATGAGCTTTTTTCTCTGTTCCCTCACCACAATCCAGATTCTTTTGGGGAGTTACCAGTACAGTAACCATACCAGGAAGTACTTAATTTATTAAGCTACTGTTTTTTCTTAATCTCAGTGGAGATATTGACTGATAAACAGCTAACTACGCAGCATGTTCATGTCGTTCCTAAAGGAGCTTTTATCTCTCTCCCCTCACCACAAATCAGATTATTCTGAGGAGTTCCCAGTACATTATCCTTTCCCCTGTGTAATTACCTTAACAAGCTCCAGCTGTTTTTATTCTCAGAAGGTTTATTCCCTGATATACAGCATCCTACCCCCTTCGTAAGTGCAGGTCATAAATGAGGTTTTTTCTCTGTTCCCTCACCACAATCCAGATTCTTTTGGGGAGTTACCAGTACAGTAACCACACCAGGAAGTACTTAAATTATTAAGCTACTGCTTTTCTTAATCTCAGTGGAGATATTTACTGATAAACTGCTACGTACGCAGCATGTTCATGTCGTTCTAAATGAGCTTTTATCTCTCTCCCCTCACCACGAATCAGATTCTTCTGAGGAGTTCCCAGTACATTATCCTTTCCCCTGTGTAATTACCTTAACAAGCTCCAGCTGTTTTTATTCTCAGAAGGTTTACTCCCTGATATACAGCTGCCTACCCCCTTCGTATGTGAAGGTCCTAAATGAGCTTTTTCTCTGTTCCCTCACCACAATACAGATTCTTTTGGGTAGTTACCAGTACAGTAACCATACCAGGAAGTACTTAATTTATTAAGCTACTGCTTTTCTTAATCTCAGTGGAGATATTTACTGATAAACAGCTACCACGCAGCATGTTCATGTCGTTCCTAAATGAGCTTTTATCTCTCTCCCCTCACCACAAATCAGATCCTTCTGATGAGTTCCCAGTACATTATCCTTTCCCGTGTGTAATTACCTTAACAAGCTCCACCTGTTCTATTCTCAGAAAGTTACTCCCTGATAGAGAGCTGCCTACCCCCTTCGTAAGTGCAGGTCCTAAATGAGCTTTTTTCTCTGTTCCGTCACCAAAATCAAGATTCTTTTGGGGAGTTACCAGTACAGTAACCATACCAGGAAGTACTTAATTTATTAAGCTACTGCTTTTCTTAATCTCAGTGGAGACACCATTTTCATGTCGTTCCTAAATGAGCTTTTGTCTCTCTCCGCTCACCACAATTCAGATTCTTCTGAGGAGATCCCAGTACATTATCCTTTCCCCTGTGTAATTACCTTAACAAGCTCCAGCTGTTTTTATTCTCAGAATGTTTACTCCCTGATATACTGCTGCCTACCCCCTTCGTAAGTGCAGGTCCTAAATGAGCTTTTTTCTCTGTTCCCTCACCACAATCCAGATTCTTTTGGGGAGTTACCAGTACAGTAACCATACCAGGAATTACTTAATTTATTAAGCTACTGCTTTTCTTAATGTCAGTGCAGATATTTACTGATAAACAGCTACGTACGCAGCATGTACATATCGTTCCTAAATGAGCTTTTATCTCTCTTCCCTCACCACAAATCAGATTCTTCTGAGGAGTTCCCAGTACATTATCCTTTCCCCTGTGTAATTACCTTAACAAGCTCCAGCTGTTTTTTATTCTCAGAAGGTTTACTCCCTGATATACAGCTGCCTACCCCCTTCGTAAGTGCAGGTCCTAAATGAGCTTTTTTCTCTGTTCCCTCACCACAATCCAGATTCGTTTGGGGAGTTACCAGTACAGTCACAATACCAGGAAGTACTTAATTTATTAAGCTACTGCTTTTCTTAATCTCAGTGGATATATTTACTGATAAACAGGTACCTACGCAGCATGTTCATGTCGTTCCTAAATGAGCTGTTTTCTCTCTCCCCTCACCACAAATCAGATTCTTCTGAGGAGTTCCCAGTACATTATCCTTTCCCCAGTGTAATTACCTTAACAAGCTCCAGCTGTTTTTATTCTCAGAAGGTTTACTCCCTGATATACAGATGCCTACCGCTTTCGTAAGTGCAGGTCCTAAATGAGCTTTTTTCTCTGTTCCCTCACCACAATCCAGATTCTTTTGGGGAGTTACCAGTACAGTAACCATACCAGGAAGTACTAAATTTATTAAGCTACTGCTTTTCTTAATCTCAGTGGAGATATTTACTGATAAACAGCTACCTACGCAGCATGTTCATGTCGTTCATAAATGAGCTTTTATCTCTATTCCCTCACCACAAATCAGATTCTTCTGAGGAGTTCCCAGTACATTATCCTTTCCCCTGTGTAATTACCTTAACAAGCTCCAGCTGTTTTTATTCTCAGAAGGTTTACTCCCTGATATACAGCTGCCTACCCCCTTCGTAAGTGCAGGTCCTAAATGAGCTTTTCCTCTGTTCCCTCACCACAATCCAGATTCTTTTGGGGAGTTACCAGTACAGTAACGATACCAGGAAGTACGTAATTTATTAAGCTACTGCTTTCTTAATCTCAGTGGAGATATTTACTGATAAACAGCTACCTACGCAGCATGTTCATGTCGTTCCTAAATGAGCTTTTATCGCTCTCCCCTCACCACAAATCAGATTCTTCTGAGGAGTTCCCAGTACATTATCCTTTCCCTGTGTAATTACCTTAACAAGCTCCAGCTGTTTTTATTCTTAGAAGGTTTACTCCCTGATATACAGCTGCCTACCCCCTTCGTAAGTGCAGGTCCTAAATGAGCTTTTTTTCTATGTTCCCTCACCACAATCCAGATTCTTTTGTGGAGTTACCAGTACAGTAACCATACCAGGAAGTACTTAATTTTTTAAGCTACTGCTTTTCTTAATCTCAGTGGAGACAACATGTTCATGTCGTTCCTAAATGAGCTTTTGTCTCTCTCCGCTCACCACAAATCAGATTCTTCTGAGGAGATCCCAGTACATTATCCTTTCCCCTGTGTAATTACCTTAACAAGCTCCAGCTGTTTTTATTCTCAGAATGTTTACTCCCTGATATACAGCTGCCTACCCCCTTCGTAAGTGCAGGTCCTAAATGAGCTTTTTCTCTGTTCCCTCACCACAATCCAGATTCTTTTGGGGAGTTACCAGTACAGTAACCATACCAGGAATTACTTAATTTATTAAGCTACTGCTTTTCTTAATGTCAGTGCAGATATTTACTGATAAACAGCTACGTACGCAGCATGTACATATCGTTCCTAAATGAGCTTTTATCTCTCTTCCCTCACCACAAATCAGATTCTTCTGAGGAGTTCCAGTACATTATCCTTTCCCCTGTGTAATTAACTTAACAAGCTCCAGCTGTTTTTATTCTCAGAAGGTTTACTCCCTGATATACAGCTGCCTACCCCCTTCGTAAGTGCAGGTCCTAAATGAGCTTTTTTCTCTGTTCCCTCACCACAATCCAGATTCTTTTGGGGAGTTGCCAGTACAGTCACAATACCAGGAAGTACTTAATTTATTAAGCTACTGCTTTTCTTAATCTCAGTGGATATATTTACTGATAAACAGGTACCTACGCAGCATGTTCATGTCGTTCCTAAATGAGCTGTTATCTCTCTCCCCTCACCACAAATCAGATTCTTCTGAGGAGTTCCCAGTACATTATCCTTTCCCCTGTGTAATTACCTTAACAAGCTCCAGCTGTTTTTATTCTCAGAAGGTTTACTCCCTGATATACAGATGCCTACCCCTTTCGTAAGTGCAGGTCCTAAATGAGCTTTTTTCTCTGTTCCCTCACCACAATCCAGATTCTTTTGGGGAGTTACCAGTACAGTAACCATACCAGGAAGTACTAAATTTATTAAGCTACTGCTTTTCTTAATCTCAGTGGAGATATTTACTGATAAACAGCTACCTACGCAGCATGTTCATGTCGTTCATAAATGAGCTTTTATCTCTCTTCCCTCACCACAAATCAGATTCTTCTGAGGAGTTCCCAGTACATTATCCTTTCCCCTGTGTAATTACCTTAACAAGCTCGAGCTGTTTTTATTCTCAGAAGGTTTACTCCCTGATATACAGCTGCCTACCCCCTTCGTAAGTGCAGGTCCTAAATGAGTTTTTCTCTGTTCCCTCACCACAATCCAGATTCTTTTGGGGAGTTACCAGTACAGTAACGATACCAGGAAGTACGTAATTTATTAAGCTACTGCTTTCTTAATCTCAGTGGAGATATTTACTGATAAATAGCTACCTACGCAGCATGTTCATGTCGTTCCTAAATGAGCTTTTATCGCTCTCCCCTCACCACAAATCAGATTCTTCTGAGGAGTTCCCAGTACATTATCCTTTCCCCTGTGTAATTACCTTAACAAGCTCCAGCTGTTTTTATTCTCAGAAGGTTTACTCCCTGATATACAGCTGCCTACCCCCTTCGTAAGTGCAGGTCCTAAATGAGCTTTTTTCTCTGTTCCCTCACCACAATCCAGATTCTTTTGGGGAGTTACCAGTACAGAAACCATACCAGAAAGAACTTAATTTATTAAGCTACTGCTTTTCTTAATCTCAGTGGAGACAGCATGTTCATGTCGTTCCTAAATGAGCTTTTGTCTCTCTCCCCTCACCACAAATCAGATTCTTC
>NW_025956525.1:0-31330 GCF_023159225.1 Perognathus longimembris pacificus
GGGTAGGCACCTGTTTATCAGTAAATTCTGAGAATTAAGAAAAGCAGTAGCTTGTTAAGGTAATTACCAGGGGTATGGATAACTGTACTGGGTAACTCCCCAAAAGAATCTGGATTGTGGTGAGGGAAGAGAGAAAAAGCTCATTTAGGACCTGCACTTACAGGGGGTAGGCAGCTGTATATCAGGGAGTAAACCTTCTGAGAATAAAAAAGCAGTGTTAATAATTACACAGGGGAAAGGATAATGTACTGGGAACTCCCCGAAGAATCTGATTTGTGGTGAGGGGAGAGAGATAAAAGCTCATTTAGGAAGACATGAACATGCTGCGTAGGTAGCTGTTTATCAGTAAATATCTCCACTGAGATTAAGAAAAGCAGTAGCTTTTAAGTAATTCCTGGTATGGTTACTGTACTGGTAACTCCCCAAAAGAATCTGGATTGTGGTGAGGGAACAGAGAAAAAAGCTCATTTAGGACCTGCACTTACGAAGGGGGTAGGCAGCTGTATATCAGGGAGTAAACCACTGAGAATAAAAACAGCTGGAGCTTGTTAAGGTAATTACAGGAAAGGATAATGTACTGGAACTCCTCAGAAGAATCTGATTTGTGGTGAGGGAGAGAGATAAAAGCTCATTTAGGAACGACATGAACATGCTGCGTAGGTAGCTGTTTATCAGTAAATATCTCCACTGAGATTAAGAAAAGCAGTAGCTAATAAATTAAGTACTTCCTGGTATGGTTACTGTACTGGTAACTCCCCAAAAGAATCTGGATTGTGGTGAGGGAACAGAGAAAAAAGCTCATTTAGGACCTGCACTTGAACAGGGTAGGCAGCTGTATATCAGGGAGTAAACCTTCTGAGATTAATAAAAACAGCTGGAGCTTGTTAAGGTAATTACACAGGGGAAAGGATAATGTACTGGGAACTCCTCAGAAGAATCTGATTGTGGTGAGGGGAGAGAGATAAAAGCTCATTTAGGAACGACATGAACATGGTAGGTAGCTGTTTATCAGTAAATATCTCCACTGAGATTAAAAAGCAGTAGCTTAATAAATTACCTGGTATGGTTACTGTACTGGTAACTCCCCAAAAGAATCTGGATTGTGGTGAGGGAACAGAGAAAAAAGCTCATTTAGGACCTGCACTTACGAAGGGGGTAGGCAGCTGTATATCAGGGAGTAAACCTTCTGAGAATAAAAACAGTAGCTTGTTAAGGTAATTACACAGGGGAAAGGATAATGTACTGGGAACTCCTCAGAAGAATCTGATTTGTGGTGAGGGGAGAGAGATAAAAGCTCATTTAGGAACCTGACATGAACATGGGTAGGTAGCTGTTTATCAGTAAATATCTCCACTGAGATTAAAAAAGCAGTAGCTTAATAAATTAAGTACTTCCTGGTATGGTTACTGTACTGGTAACTCCCCAAAAGAATCTGGATTGTGGTGAGGGAACAGAGAAAAAAGCTCATTTAGGACCTGCATAACGAAGGGGGTAGGCAGCTGTATATCAGGGAGTAAACCTTCTGAGAATAAAAACAGCTGGAGCTTGTTAAGGTAATTACACAGGGGAAAGGATAATGTACTGGGAACTCCTCAGAAGAATCTGATTTGTGGTGAGGGGAGAGAGATAAAAGCTCATTTAGGAACGACATGAACATGCTGGTAGGTAGCTGTTTATCAGTAAATATCTCCACTGAGATTAAGAAAAGCAGTAGCTTAATAAATTAAGTACTTCCTGGTATGGTTACTGTACTGGTAACTCCCCAAAAGAATCTGGATTGTGGTGAGGGAACAGAGAAAAAAGCTCATTTAGGAACTGCACTTACGAAGGGGGTAGGCAGCTGTATATCAGGGAGTAAAACCACTGAGTAAAAAAACAGCTGGAGCTTGTTAAGGTAATTACACTGGGGAAAGGATAATGTACTGGGAACTCCTCAGAAGAATCTGATTTGTGGTGAGGGGAGAGAGATAAAAGCTCATTTAGGAACGACATGAACATGCTGCGTAGGTAGCTGTTTATCAGTAAATATCTCTGAGATTAAAAAGCAGTAGCTTAATAAATTAAGTACTTCCTGGTATGGTTACTGTACTGGTAACTCCCCAAAAGAATCTGGATTGTGGTGAGGGAACAGAGAAAAAAGCTCATTTAGGACCTGCACTTACGAAGGGGGTAGGCAGCTGTATATCAGGGAAAATCTCCACTGAGATAAAAAGCAGCTGGAGCTTGTTAAGGTAATTACACAGGGGAAAGGATAATGTACTGGGAACTCCTCAGAAGAATCTGATTTGTGGTGAGGGGAGAGAGATAAAAGCTCATTTAGGAACGACATGAACATGGTAGGTAGCTGTTTATCAGTAAATATCTGCTGAGATTAAAAACAGTAGCTTAATAAATTAAGTACTTCCTGGTATGGTTACTGTACTGGTAACTCCCCAAAGAATCTGGATTGTGGTGAGGGAACAGAGAAAAAAGCTCATTTAGGACCTGCACTTACAGGGGTAGGCAGCTGTATATCAGGGAGTAAACCTTCTGAGAATAAAAAACAGCTGGAGCTTGTTAAGGTAATTACACAGGGGAAAGGATAATGTACTGGGAACTCCTCAGAAGAATCTGATTGTGGTGAGGGGAGAGAGATAAAAGCTCATTTAGGAACGACACGAACATGGTAGGTAGCTGTTTATCAGTAAATATCTCCACTGAGATTAAGAAAAGCAGTAGCTTAATGAATTAAGTACTTCCTGGTATGGTACTGTACTGGTAACTCCCCAAAAGAATCTGGATTGTGGTGAGGGAGAGAGAAAAAGCTCATTTAGGACCTGACATGAACAGGGGGTAGGCAGCTGTATATCAGGGAGTAAACCTTCTGAGAATAAAAACAGCTGGAGCTTGTTAAGGTAATTACACAGGGGAAAGGATAATGTACTGGGAACTCCTCAGAAGAATCTGATTTGTGGTGAGGGGAGAGAGATAAAAGCTCATTTAGGAACCGACATGAACATGCTGCGTAGGTAGCTGTTTATCAGTAAATATCTCCACTGAGATTAAGAAAAGCAGTAGCTTAATAAATTAAGTACTTCCTGGTATGGTTACTGTACTGGTAACTCCCCAAAAGAATCTGGATTGTGGTGAGGGAGAGAGAAAAAGCTCATTTAGGACTGCATGCAGGGGGTAGGCAGCTGTATATCAGGGAGTAAACCTTCTGAGAATAAAAACAGCTGGAGCTTGTTAAGGTAATTACACAGGGGAAAGGATAATGTACTGGGAACTCCTCAGAAGAATCTGATTTGTGGTGAGGGGAGAGAGATAAAAGCTCATTTAGGAACGACATGAACATGCTGCGTAGGTAGCTGTTTATCAGTAATATCTCCACTGAGATTAAGAAAAGCAGTAGCTTAATAAATTAAGTACTTCCTGGTATGGTTACTGTACTGGTAACTCCCCAAAAGAATCTGGATTGTGGTGAGGGAACAGAGAAAAAAGCTCATTTAGGACTGCATGAACTTGGGGTAGGCAGCTGTATATCAGGGAGTAAAGCTCTGAGAATAAAAAGCAGCTGGAGCTTGTTAAGGTAATTACACAGGGGAAAGGATAATGTACTGGGAACTCCTCAGAAGAATCTGATTTGTGGTGAGGGGAGAGAGATAAAAGCTCATTTAGGCCGACATGAATGCTGCGTAGGTAGCTGTTTATCAGTAAATATCTCTGAGATTAAGAAAAGCAGTAGCTTAAGTAATTACCTGGTATGGTTACTGTACTGGTAACTCCCCAAAAGAATCTGATTGTGGTGAGGGAGAGAGAAAAAGCTCATTTAGGACTGACATACGAAGGGGGTAGGCAGCTGTATATCAGGGAGTAAACTCCACTGAGAATAAAAACAGCTGGAGCTTGTTAAGGTATTACACAGGGGAAAGGATATGTACTGGGAACTCCTCAGAAGAATCTGATTTGTGGTGAGGGGAGAGAGATAAAAGCTCATTTAGGAACCTGACATCGAACATGGTAGGTAGCTGTTTATCAGTAAATATCTCTGAGATTAAGAAAAGCAGTAGCTTTTAAGGTAATTACCTGGTATGGTTACTGTACTGGTAACTCCCCAAAGAATCTGGATTGTGGTGAGGGAGAGAGATAAAGCTCATTTAGGACCTGCATACGAAGGGGTAGGCAGCTGTATATCAGGGAGTAAACCTTCTGAGAATAAAAACAGCTGGAGCTTGTTAAGGTAATTACACAGGGGAAAGGATAATGTACTGGGAACTCCTCAGAAGAATCTGATTTGTGGTGAGGGGAGAGAGATAAAAGCTCATTTAGGAACTGACATGAACATGCTGCGTAGGTAGCTGTTTATCAGTAAATATCTCCACTGAGATTAAGAAAAGCAGTAGCTTAATAAATTAAGTACTTCCTGGTATGGTTACTGTACTGGTAACTCCCCAAAAGAATCTGGATTGTGGTGAGGGAACAGAGAAAAAAGCTCATTTAGGACCTGCACTTACAGGGGGTAGGCAGCTGTATATCAGGGAGTAAACCTTCTGAGAATAAAAACAGCTGGAGCTTGTTAAGGTAATTACACAGGGGAAAGGATAATGTACTGGGAACTCCTCAGAAGAATCTGATTTGTGGTGAGGGGAGAGAGATAAAAGCTCATTTAGGACGACATGAACATGCTGCGTAGGTAGCTGTTTATCAGTAAATATCTCCACTGAGATAAAAAAGCAGCTAATAAATTAAGTATTACCTGGTATGGTTACTGTACTGGTAACTCCCCAAAAGAATCTGGATTGTGGTGAGGGAACAGAGAAAAAAGCTCATTTAGGACCTGCACTTACAGGGGGTAGGCAGCTGTATATCAGGGAGTAAACCACTGAGAATAAAAACAGCTGGAGCTTGTTAATAATTACACAGGGGAAAGGATAATGTACTGGGAACTCCTCAAAAGAATCTGATTGTGGTGAGGGGAGAGAGAAAAAGCTCATTTAGGACCAGCACACGAATGGTAGGTAGCTGTTTATCAGTAAATATCTCCACTGAGATTAAAAAGCAGTAGCTTAAATTAAGTACTTCCTGGTATGGTTACTGTACTGGTAACTCCTCAAAGAATCTGGATTGTGGTGAGGGAGAGAGAAAAAGCTCATTTAGGACTGACATACGAAGGGGTAGGCAGCTGTATATCAGTAAATATCTCCACTGAGATAAAAAACAGCTAGCTTGTTAAGGTAATTACACAGGGGAAAGGATAATGTACTGGGAACTCCTCAAAAGAATCTGATTTGTGGTGAGGGAGAGAAAAAAGCTCATTTAGGACCGCACTACGAACATGCTGCGTAGGCAGCTGTTTATCAGTAAATTCTCCACGAGATTAAGAAAAGCAGTAGCTTGTTAAGTAATTACCAGGGGTATGGATAATGTACTGGTAACTCCCAAAAGAATCTGGATTGTGGTGAGGGAGAGAGAAAAAGCTCATTTAGGACGACATGAACATGGGTAGGCAGCTGTATATCAGGGAGTAAATCTCCACTGAGATAAAAAAGCAGTAGCTTAATAATTACACAGGGGAAAGGATATGTACTGGGAACTCCCCAAAAGAATCTGATTTGTGGTGAGGGGAGAGAGATAAAAGCTCATTTAGGTGCACACGAACATGCTGCGTAGGTAGCTGTTTATCAGGGAGTAATATCTCCACTGAGATTAAGAAAAGCAGTAGCTTAATAAATTAAGTACTTCCTGGTATGGTTACTGTACTGGTAACTCCCCAAAAGAATCTGGATTGTGGTGAGGGGAACAGAGAAAAAAGCTCATTTAGGAACCTGAACTTACGAAGGGGGTAGGCAGCTGTATATCAGGGAGTAAATATCTCCACTGAGATAAAAAGCAGCTGGAGCTTGTTAAGGTAATTACACAGGGGAAAGGATAATGTACTGGGAACTCCTCAGAAGAATCTGATTTGTGGTGAGGGAGAGAGATAAAAGCTCATTTAGGAACGACATGAACAGGGTAGGTCTGTTTATCAGTAAATATCTCTGAGATTAAAAAAGCAGTAGCTTGTTAAGTAATTACCTGGTATGGTTACTGTACTGGTAACTCCCCAAAAGAATCTGGATTGTGGTGAGGGAACAGAGAAAAAAGCTCATTTAGGACCGACATGAACGAATGGCTAGGCAGCTGTATATCAGGGAGTAAACCTTCTGAGATAAAAACAGCTGGAGCTTGTTAAGGTAATTACACTGGTAGGATAATGTACTGGGAACTCCCAGAAGAATCTGATTGTGGAGGGGAGAGAATAAAAGCTCATTTAGGAACCTGACATGAACATGGGTAGGTAGCTGTTTATCAGTAAATATCTCCACTGAGATAAAAACAGTAGCTTAATAAATTAAGTACTTCCTGGTATGGTTACTGTACTGGTAACTCCCTCAAAGAATCTGGATTGTGGTGAGGGAACAGAGAAAAAAGCTCATTTAGGACCTGCATACAGGGGGTAGGCAGCTGTTATCAGGGAAAATCTCCACTGAGAATAAAAAACAGTAGCTAATGTTAAGGTATTACACTGGAAAGGATAATGTACTGGGAACTCCTCAGAAGAATCTGATTGTGGTGAGGGAGAGAGATAAAAGCTCATTTAGGACGACACGAATGGTAGGTAGCTGTATATCAGGGAGTAAATATCTCCACTGAGATTAAAAAGCAGTAGCTTAATGTTAAGTACTTCCTGGTATGGTTACTGTACTGGTAACTCCCTCAAAGAATCTGGATTGTGGTGAGGGAGAGAGAAAAAGCTCATTTAGGACGACATGAACGAAGGGGGTAGGCAGCTGTATATCAGGGAGTAAAATCTCCACTGAGAAAAAAACAGTAGCTTGTTAAGGTATTACACTGGAAAGGATAATGTACTGGAACTCCTCAGAAGAATCTGATTTGTGGTGAGGGGAGAGAGATAAAAGCTCATTTAGGACGACATGAACATGGGTAGGTAGCTGTTTATCAGTAAATATCTCCACTGAGATTAAAAACAGCTAATGTTAAGTAATTACACTGGTATGGTTACTGTACTGGTAACTCCCCAAAAGAATCTGGATTGTGGTGAGGGAGAGAGAAAAAGCTCATTTAGGAACGACATGAACAGGGGGTAGGCAGCTGTATATCAGGGAAAACCTTCTGAGAATAAAAACAGCTGGAGCTTGTTAAGGTAATTACACAGGGGAAAGGATAATGTACTGGGAACTCCTCAAAAGAATCTGATTTGTGGTGAGGGGAGAGAGATAAAAGCTCATTTAGGAACGACATGAACATGCTGCGTAGGTAGCTGTATATCAGTAAACCTTCTCCACTGAGATTAAAAAAGCAGTAGCTTAATAAATTAAGTACTTCCTGGTATGGTTACTGTACTGGAACTCCCAAAAGAATCTGGATTGTGGTGAGGGAGAGAGAAAAAGCTCATTTAGGACCTGCATACGAAGGGGGTAGGCAGCTGTATATCAGGGAGTAAACCACTGAGATAAGAAAACAGCTGGAGCTTGTTAAGGTAATTACACAGGGGAAAGGATAATGTACTGGGAACTCCTCAGAAGAATCTGATTTGTGGTGAGGGGAGAGAGATAAAAGCTCATTTAGGAACGACATGAACATGCTGCGTAGGTAGCTGTTTATCAGTAAATATCTCCACTGAGATAAGAAAAGCAGTAGCTTGTTAAGTAATTACCTGGTATGGTTACTGTACTGGTAACTCCCCAAAAGAATCTGATTGTGGTGAGGGAGAGAGAAAAAGCTCATTTAGGAACTGACATACGAAGGGGGTAGGCAGCTGTATATCAGGGAGTAAAATCTCCACTGAGAATAAAAACAGCTGGAGCTTGTTAAGGTAATTACACAGGGGAAAGGATATGTACTGGGAACTCCTCAGAAGAATCTGATTTGTGGTGAGGGGAGAGAAAAAAGCTCATTTAGGAACGACACGAACATGCTGCGTAGGTAGCTGTTTATCAGTAAATATCTCCACTGAGATTAAGAAAAGCAGTAGCTTAATAAATTAAGTACTTCCTGGTATGGTTACTGTACTGGTAACTCCCCAAAGAATCTGGATTGTGGTGAGGGAGAGAGAAAAAGCTCATTTAGGACCTGCATACGAAGGGGTAGGCAGCTGTATATCAGTAAACCCTGAGAATAAAAACAGCTGGAGCTTGTTAAGGTAATTACACAGGGGAAAGGATAATGTACTGGGAACTCCTCAGAAGAATCTGATTTGTGGTGAGGGGAGAGAGATAAAAGCTCATTTAGGAACGCACTACGACAGGTAGGTAGCTGTTTATCAGTAAATATCTCCACTGAGATTAAGAAAAGCAGTAGCTTAATAAATTAAGTACTTCCTGGTATGGTTACTGTACTGGTAACTCCCCAAAAGAATCTGGATTGTGGTGAGGGAACAGAGAAAAAAGCTCATTTAGGACCTGCACTTACAGGGGGTAGGCAGCTGTATATCAGGGAGTAAACCTTCTGAGAATAAAAACAGCTGGAGCTTGTTAAGGTAATTACACAGGGGAAAGGATAATGTACTGGGAACTCCTCAGAAGAATCTGATTTGTGGTGAGGGGAGAGAGATAAAAGCTCATTTAGGAACGACATGAACATGCTGCGTAGGTAGCTGTTTATCAGTAAATATCTCCACTGAGATTAAGAAAAGCAGTAGCTTAATAAATTAAGTACTTCCTGGTATGGTTACTGTACTGGTAACTCCCCAAAAGAATCTGGATTGTGGTGAGGGAACAGAGAAAAAAGCTCATTTAGGACCTGCACTTACGAAGGGGGTAGGCAGCTGTATATCAGGGAGTAAACCCTGAGAATAAAAACAGCTGGAGCTTGTTAAGGTAATTACACAGGGGAAAGGATAATGTACTGGGAACTCCTCAGAAGAATCTGATTTGTGGTGAGGGGAGAGAGATAAAAGCTCATTTAGGCACGACATGAACATGCTGCGTAGGTAGCTGTTTATCAGTAAATATCTCCACTGAGATTAAGAAAAGCAGTAGCTTAAATTAAGTACTTCCTGGTATGGTTACTGTACTGGTAACTCCCCAAAAGAATCTGGATTGTGGTGAGGGAACAGAGAAAAAAGCTCATTTAGGACTGCATACAGGGGGTAGGCAGCTGTATATCAGGGAGTAAACCTTCTGAGAATAAAAACAGCTGGAGCTTGTTAAGGTAATTACACAGGGGAAAGGATAATGTACTGGGAACTCCTCAGAAGAATCTGATTTGTGGTGAGGGGAGAGAGATAAAAGCTCATTTAGGAACGACATGAACATGCTGCGTAGGTAGCTGTTTATCAGTAAATCTCTGAGATTAAGAAAAGCAGTAGCTTTTAAGTATTACCTGGTATGGTTACTGTACTGGTAACTCCCCAAAAGAATCTGGATTGTGGTGAGGGAACAGAGAGAAAAAGCTCATTTAGGACCTGCATACGAAGGGGGTAGGCAGCTGTATATCAGGGAGTAAACCACTGAGAATAAAAACAGCTGGAGCTTGTTAAGGTAATTACACAGGGGAAAGGATAATGTACTGGGAACTCCTCAGAAGAATCTGATTTGTGGTGAGGGGAGAGAGATAAAAGCTCATTTAGGAACGACATGAACATGCTGCGTAGGTAGCTGTTTATCAGTAAATATCTCCACTGAGATTAAGAAAAGCAGTAGCTTAATAAATTAAGTACTTCCTGGTATGGTTACTGTACTGGTAACTCCCCAAAAGAATCTGGATTGTGGTGAGGGAACAGAGAAAAAAGCTCATTTAGGACCTGCACTTACGAAGGGGGTAGGCAGCTGTATATCAGGGAGTAAACCTTCTGAGAATAAAAACAGCTGGAGCTTGTTAAGGTAATTACACAGGGGAAAGGATAATGTACTGGGAACTCCTCAGAAGAATCTGATTTGTGGTGAGGGGAGAGAGATAAAAGCTCATTTAGGAACGACATGAACAGGCTGTAGGTAGCTGTTTATCAGTAAATATCTCCACTGAGATTAAGAAAAGCAGTAGCTTAATGAATTAAGTACTTCCTGGTATGGTTACTGTACTGGTAACTCCCCAAAAGAATCTGGATTGTGTGAGGGAACAGAGAAAAAAGCTCATTTAGGACCTGCACTTCTGGGTAGGCAGCTGTATATCAGGGAGTAAACCTTCTGAGAATAAAAACAGCTGGAGCTTGTTAAGGTAATTACACAGGGGAAAGGATAATGTACTGGGAACTCCCAGAAGAATCTGATTTGTGGTGAGGGGAGAGATAAAAGCTCATTTAGGAACGACATGAACATGCTGCGTAGGTAGCTGTTTATCAGTAAATATCTCCACTGAGATTAAGAAAAGCAGTAGCTTAATAAATTAAGTACTTCCTGGTATGGTTACTGTACTGGTAACTCCCCAAAAGAATCTGGATTGTGGTGAGGGAACAGAGAAAAAAGCTCATTTAGGACCTGCACTTACGAAGGGGGTAGGCAGCTGTATATCAGGGAGTAAACCCTGAGAATAAAAACAGCTGGAGCTTGTTAAGGTAATTACACAGGGGAAAGGATAATGTACTGGGAACTCCTCAGAAGAATCTGATTTGTGGTGAGGGGAGAGAGATAAAAGCTCATTTAGGAACGACATGACATGGTAGGTAGCTGTTTATCAGTAAATATCTCCACTGAGATTAAAAAGCAGTAGCTTAATAAATTAAGTACTTCCTGGTATGGTTACTGTACTGGTAACTCCCCAAAAGAATCTGGATTGTGGTGAGGGAACAGAGAAAAAAGCTCATTTAGGACCTGCACTTACAGGGGGTAGGCAGCTGTATATCAGGGAGTAAACCTTCTGAGAATAAAAACAGCTGGAGCTTGTTAAGGTAATTACACAGGGGAAAGGATAATGTACTGGGAACTCCTCAGAAGAATCTGATTTGTGGTGAGGGGAGAGAGATAAAAGCTCATTTAGGAACGACATGAACATGCTGCGTAGGTAGCTGTTTATCAGTAAATATCTCCACTGAGATTAAGAAAAGCAGTAGCTTAATAAATTAAGTACTTCCTGGTATTATGTACTGGTAACTCCCCAAAAGAATCTGGATTGTGGTGAGGGAACAGAGAAAAAAGCTCATTTAGGACCTGCACTTACGAAGGGGGTAGGCAGCTGTATATCAGGGAGTAAACCTTCTGAGAATAAAAACAGCTGGAGCTTGTTAAGGTAATTACACAGGGGAAAGGATAATGTACTGGGAACTCCTCAGAAGAATCTGATTTGTGGTGAGGGGAGAGAGATAAAAGCTCATTTAGGAACGACATGAACATGCTGCGTAGGTAGCTGTTTATCAGGAAATATCTCCACTGAGATTAAGAAAAGCAGTAGCTTAATAAATTAAGTACTTCCTGGTATGGTTACTGTACTGGTAACTCCCCAAAAGAATCTGGATTGTGGTGAGGGAACAGAGAAAAAAGCTCATTTAGGACCTGCACTTACGAAGGGGGTAGGCAGCTGTATATCAGGGAGTAAACCTTCTGAGAATAAAAACAGCTGGAGCTTGTTAAGGTAATTACACAGGGGAAAGGATAATGTACTGGGAACTCCTCAGAAGAATCTGATTTGTGGTGAGGGGAGAGAGATAAAAGCTCATTTAGGAACGACATGAACATGCTGCGTAGGTAGCTGTTTATCAGTAAATATCTCCACTGAGATTAAGAAAAGCAGTAGCTTAATAAATTAAGTACTTCCTGGTATGGTTACTGTACTGGTAACTCCCCAAAAGAATCTGGATTGTGGTGAGGGAACAGAGAAAAAAGCTCATTTAGGACCTGCACTTACGAAGGGGGTAGGCAGCTGTATATCAGGGAGTAAACCTTCTGAGAATAAAAACAGCTGGAGCTTGTTAAGGTAATTACACAGGGGAAAGGATAATGTACTGGGAACTCCTCAGAAGAATCTGATTTGTGGTGAGGGGAGAGAGATAAAAGCTCATTTAGGAACGACATGAACATGCTGCGTAGGTAGCTGTTTATCAGTAAATATCTCCACTGAGATTAAGAAAAGCAGTAGCTTAATAAATTAAGTACTTCCTGGTATGGTTACTGTACTGGTAACTCCCCAAAAGAATCTGGATTGTGGTGAGGGAACAGAGAAAAAAGCTCATTTAGGACCTGCACTTACGAAGGGGGTAGGCAGCTGTATATCAGGGAGTAAACCTTCTGAGAATAAAAACAGCTGGAGCTTGTTAAGGTAATTACACAGGGGAAAGGATAATGTACTGGGAACTCCTCAGAAGAATCTGATTTGTGGTGAGGGGAGAGAGATAAAAGCTCATTTAGGAACGACATGAACATGCTGCGTAGGTAGCTGTTTATCAGTAAATATCTCCACTGAGATTAAGAAAAGCAGTAGCTTAATAAATTAAGTACTTCCTGGTATGGTTACTGTACTGGTAACTCCCCAAAAGAATCTGGATTGTGGTGAGGGAACAGAGAAAAAAGCTCATTTAGGACCTGCACTTACGAAGGGGGTAGGCAGCTGTATATCAGGGAGTAAACCTTCTGAGAATAAAAACAGCTGGAGCTTGTTAAGGTAATTACACAGGGGAAAGGATAATGTACTGGGAACTCCTCAGAAGAATCTGATTTGTGGTGAGGGGAGAGAGATAAAAGCTCATTTAGGAACGACATGAACATGCTGCGTAGGTAGCTGTTTATCAGTAAATATCTCCACTGAGATTAAGAAAAGCAGTAGCTTAATAAATTAAGTACTTCCTGGTATGGTTACTGTACTGGTAACTCCCCAAAAGAATCTGGATTGTGGTGAGGGAACAGAGAAAAAAGCTCATTTAGGACCTGCACTTACGCAGGGGTAGGCAGCTGTATATCAGGGAGTAAACCTTCTGAGAATAAAAACAGCTGGAGCTTGTTAAGGTAATTACACAGGGGAAAGGATAATGTACTGGGAACTCCTCAGAAGAATCTGATTTGTGGTGAGGGGAGAGAGATAAAAGCTCATTTAGGAACGACATGAACATGCTGCGTAGGTAGCTGTTTATCAGTAAATATCTCCACTGAGATTAAGAAAAGCAGTAGCTTAATAAATTAAGTACTTCCTGGTATGGTTACTGTACTGGTAACTCCCCAAAAGAATCTGGATTGTGGTGAGGGAACAGAGAAAAAAGCTCATTTAGGACCTGCACTTACGAAGGGGGTAGGCAGCTGTATATCAGGGAGTAAACCTTCTGAGAATAAAAACAGCTGGAGCTTGTTAAGGTAATTACACAGGGGAAAGGATAATGTACTGGGAACTCCTCAGAAGAATCTGATTTGTGGTGAGGGGAGAGAGATAAAAGCTCATTTAGGAACGACATGAACATGCTGCGTAGGTAGCTGTTTATCAGTAAATATCTCCACTGAGATTAAGAAAAGCAGTAGCTTAATAAATTAAGTACTTCCTGGTATGGTTACTGTACTGGTAACTCCCCAAAAGAATCTGGATTGTGGTGAGGGAACAGAGAAAAAAGCTCATTTAGGACCTGCACTACGAAGGGGGTAGGCAGCTGTATATCAGGGAGTAAACCTTCTGAGAATAAAAACAGCTGGAGCTTGTTAAGGTAATTACACAGGGGAAAGGATAATGTACTGGGAACTCCTCAGAAGAATCTGATTTGTGGTGAGGGGAGAGAGATAAAAGCTCATTTAGGAACGA
Source organism: Perognathus longimembris pacificus (assembly GCF_023159225.1). Taxonomy (NCBI): domain Eukaryota; kingdom Metazoa; phylum Chordata; class Mammalia; order Rodentia; family Heteromyidae; genus Perognathus; species Perognathus longimembris. The sequence goes on from NW_025956525.1 coordinate 13,693, forward strand.
CATGAACATGCTGCGTAGGTAGCTGTTTATCAGTAAAATCTCCACTGAGATTAAGAAAAGCAGTAGCTTAAATTAAGTACTTCCTGGTATGGTTACTGTACTGGTAACTCCCAAAAGAATCTGGATTGTGGTGAGGGAACAGAGAAAAAAGCTCATTTAGGACCTGCATGAACAGGGGTAGGCAGCTGTATATCAGGGAAAACCCTGAGAATAAAAACAGCTGGAGCTTGTTAAGGTAATTACACAGGGGAAAGGATAATGTACTGGGAACTCCTCAGAAGAATCTGATTTGTGGTGAGGGGAGAGAAAAAAGCTCATTTAGGAACGACATGAACATGGGTAGGTAGCTGTTTATCAGTAAATATCTCCACTGAGATTAAAAAAGCAGTAGCTTAATGTTAAGTACTTCCTGGTATGGTTACTGTACTGGTAACTCCCCAAAAGAATCTGGATTGTGGTGAGGGAACAGAGAAAAAAGCTCATTTAGGACCTGCACTTACGAAGGGGGTAGGCAGCTGTATATCAGGGAGTAATACCTTCTGAGAAATAAAAACAGCTGGAGCTTGTTAAGTAATTACACAGGGGAAAGGATAATGTACTGGGAACTCCCAAGAAGAATCTGATTTGTGGTGAGGGGAGAGAATAAAAGCTCATTTAGGAACTGACATGAACATGCTGGTAGGTAGCTGTTTATCAGTAAATATCTCCACTGAGATTAAGAAAAGCAGTAGCTTAATAAATTAAGTACTTCCTGGTATGGTTACTGTACTGGTAACTCCCCAAAAGAATCTGGATTGTGGTGAGGGAACAGAGAAAAAAGCTCATTTAGGACCTGCACTTGAACAGGGGGTAGGCAGCTGTATATCAGGGAGTAAACCTTCTGAGAAAAAAACAGCTGGAGCTTGTTAAGGTAATTACACAGGGGAAAGGATAATGTACTGGGAACTCCTCAGAAGAATCTGATTTGTGGTGAGGGGAGAGAGATAAAAGCTCATTTAGGAACGACATGACATGGGTAGGTAGCTGTTTATCAGTAAATATCTCCACTGAGATTAAAAACAGTAGCTTAATAAATTAAGTACTTCCTGGTATGGTTACTGTACTGGTAACTCCCCAAAAGAATCTGGATTGTGGTGAGGGAACAGAGAAAAAAGCTCATTTAGGACCTGCACTTACAGGGGGTAGGCAGCTGTATATCAGGGAGTAAACCTTCTGAGAATAAAAACAGCTGGAGCTTGTTAAGGTAATTACACAGGGGAAAGGATAATGTACTGGGAACTCCTCAGAAGAATCTGATTTGTGGTGAGGGAGAGAGATAAAAGCTCATTTAGGAACGACATGAACATGCTGCGTAGGTAGCTGTTTATCAGGGAGTAATATCTCCACTGAGATTAAGAAAAGCAGTAGCTTAAGTAATTCCTGGTATGGTATGTACTGGGTAACTCCCCAAAAGAATCTGGATTGTGGTGAGGGAACAGAGAAAAAAGCTCATTTAGGACCGACATGACGAAGGGGGTAGGCAGCTGTATATCAGGGAGTAAAATCTCCACTGAGATAAAAACAGCTGGAGCTTGTTAAGGTAATTACACAGGGGAAAGGATAATGTACTGGGAACTCCTCAGAAGAATCTGATTTGTGGTGAGGGGAGAGAGATAAAAGCTCATTTAGGAACGACATGAACATGCTGCGTAGGTAGCTGTTTATCAGTAAATATCTCCACTGAGATTAAAAAGCAGTAGCTTAATAAATTAAGTACTTCCTGGTATGGTTACTGTACTGGTAACTCCCCAAAAGAATCTGGATTGTGGTGAGGGAACAGAGAAAAAAGCTCATTTAGGACCTGCACTTACAGGGGGTAGGCAGCTGTATATCAGGGAGTAAACCTTCTGAGAATAAAAACAGCTGGAGCTTGTTAAGGTAATTACACAGGGGAAAGGATAATGTACTGGGAACTCCTCAGAAGAATCTGATTTGTGGTGAGGGGAGAGAGATAAAAGCTCATTTAGGACCGACATGAACAGGGGGTAGGCAGCTGTTTATCAGTAAATTCTCCACTGAGATAAGAAAAGCAGTAGCTTAAATTAAGTACTTACCTGGTATGGTTACTGTACTGGTAACTCCCAAAAGAATCTGGATTGTGGTGAGGGAGAGAAAAAAGCTCATTTAGGAACTGCACTTGAACAGGGGTAGGCAGCTGTATATCAGGGAAAATCTCCACTGAGAATAAAAACAGCTGGAGCTTGTTAAGGTAATTACACAGGGGAAAGGATATGTACTGGGAACTCCCAGAAGAATCTGATTTGTGGTGAGGGGAGAGAGATAAAAGCTCATTTAGGAACGACATGAACATGGGTACGTAGCTGTTTATCAGTAAATATCTCCACTGAGATTAAAAAAGCAGTAGCTTAATAAATTAAGTACTTCACTGGTATGGTTACTGTACTGGTAACTCCCCAAAAGAATCTGGATTGTGGTGAGGGAGAGAAAAAAGCTCATTTAGGACCTGCACTTACGAAGGGGGTAGGCAGCTGTATATCAGTAAATATCTCCACTGAGATAAAAAAGCAGTAGCTTGTTAAGGTAATTACACAGGGGAAAGGATAATGTACTGGGAACTCCTCAGAAGAATCTGATTTGTGGTGAGGGGAGAGAGATAAAAGCTCATTTAGGAACCTGACTTACGCAGGGGGTAGGTAGCTGTTTATCAGGGAGTAAATCTCCACTGAGATTAAGAAAAGCAGTAGCTTGTTAAGTAATTACCTGGTAGGTAACTGTACTGGTAACTCCCCAAAAGAATCTGGATTGTGGTGAGGGAACAGAGAGAAAAAGCTCATTTAGGACGACATGAACAGGGGGTAGGCAGCTGTATATCAGGGAGTAAACCTTCTGAGATAAAAACAGCTGGAGCTTAATAATTAAGGGGAAAGGATATGTACTGGGAACTCCTCAGAAGAATCTGATTGTGGTGAGGGGAGAGAAAAAAGCTCATTTAGGAACGACATGAACAGGGGTAGGTAGCTGTTTATCAGTAAATATCTCCACTGAGATTAAAAACAGTAGCTTAATAAATTAAGTACTTCCTGGTATGGTTACTGTACTGGTAACTCCCCAAAGAATCTGGATTGTGGTGAGGGAACAGAGAAAAAAGCTCATTTAGGACCTGCACTTACGAAGGGGGTAGGCAGCTGTATATCAGGGAGTAAACCTTCTGAGAATAAAAACAGCAGCTTGTTAAGGTAATTACACAGGGGAAAGGATAATGTACTGGGAACTCCTCAGAAGAATCTGATTTGTGGTGAGGGGAGAGAGATAAAAGCTCATTTAGAACGACATGACTTACAGGGCGTAGGTAGCTGTTTATCAGGGAGTAATATCTCCACTGAGATTAAAAAAGCAGTAGCTTGTTAAGTAATTACACTGGTATGGTTATGTACTGGGTAACTCCCCAAAAGAATCTGGATTGTGGTGAGGGAACAGAGAAAAAAGCTCATTTAGGACCGCACTTGAACAGGGGGTAGGCAGCTGTATATCAGGGAAAATCTCCACTGAGATAAAAAAGCAGTAGCTTGTTAAGGTAATTACACGGGTATGGATATGTACTGGGAACTCCTCAGAAGAATCTGATTTGTGGTGAGGGAGAGAGATAAAAGCTCATTTAGGAACGACATGAATGCTGCGTAGGTAGCTGTATATCAGTAAACCTTCTCCACTGAGATTAAGAAAAGCAGTAGCTTAATAAATTAAGTATTCCTGGTATGGTTATGTACTGGTAACTCCCCAAAAGAATCTGGATTGTGGTGAGGGAACAGAGAAAAAAGCTCATTTAGGACCATGAACATGCTACGTAGGTAGCTGTATATCAGGGAGTAAACCACTGAGAAAAAAAACAGTAGCTTGTTAAGGTAATTACACAGGGGAAAGGATAATGTACTGGGAACTCCTCAGAAGAATCTGATTGTGGTGAGGGGAGAGAGATAAAAGCTCATTTAGGACCGACACGCATGGGTAGGTAGCTGTTTATCAGGGAGTAAATCTCCACTGAGATTAAAAAACAGTAGCTTGTTAAGTAATTACCTGGTAGGTTACTGTACTGGTAACTCCCAAAAGAATCTGATTGTGGTGAGGGAGAGAGAAAAGCTCATTTAGGACGACATGAACATGCTGCTAGGCAGCTGTATATCAGGGAGTAAACCACTGAGATAAAAACAGCTGGAGCTTGTTAAGGTATTACACAGGGGAAAGGATAATGTACTGGGAACTCCCAGAAGAATCTGATTTGTGGTGAGGGGAGAGAAAAAAGCTCATTTAGGACGACATGAACATGGGTAGGTAGCTGTTATATCAGTAAATATCTCCACTGAGATTAAAAACAGTAGCTTGTTAAGTAATTACACTGGTATGGTTACTGTACTGGTAACTCCCCAAAAGAATCTGGATTGTGGTGAGGGAACAGAGAAAAAAGCTCATTTAGGACCTGCACTTGAACGAAGGGGGTAGGCAGCTGTATATCAGGGAGTAAATATCTCCACTGAATAAAAACAGCTAGCTTAAATTAAGTACTTACAGGGGAAAGGATAATGTACTGGGAACTCCCAAAAGAATCTGATTTGTGGTGAGGGGAGAGAATAAAAGCTCATTTAGGAACGACATGAACATGGGTAGGTAGCTGTTTATCAGGGAGTAAATATCTCCACTGAGATTAAGAAAAGCAGTAGCTTGTTAAGTAATTACACTGGTATGGTTACTGTACTGGTAACTCCCCAAAAGAATCTGGATTGTGGTGAGGGAGAGAAAAAGCTCATTTAGGAACCATGCACTTACGAAGGGGGTAGGTAGCTGTATATCAGTAAATAACCTTCTGAGATAAAAAAGCAGTGGAGCTTGTTAAGGTAATTACACAGGGGAAAGGATAATGTACTGGGAACTCCTCAAAGAATCTGATTTGTGGTGAGGGGACAGAGATAAAAGCTCATTTAGGAACGACATGAACAGGGGTAGGTAGCTGTTTATCAGGGAGTAATATCTCCACTGAGATTAAGAAAAGCAGTAGCTTTGTTAAGTAATTACCAGGTATGGTTACTGTACTGGTAACTCCCCAAAAGAATCTGGATTGTGGTGAGGGAACAGAGAAAAAAGCTCATTTAGGACCATGCACTTACGCGTAGGTAGCTGTATATCAGGGAGTAAACCTTCTGAGAATAAAAACAGCTGGAGCTTGTTAAGGTAATTACACAGGGGAAAGGATAACTGTACTGGGAACTCCTCAGAAGAATCTGATTTGTGGTGAGGGTAGAGAGATAAAAGCTCATTTAGGAACGACACGAAGGGCGTAGGTAGCTGTTTATCAGGGAAATATCTCCACTGAGATTAAAAAGCAGTAGCTTAATAATTACACAGGGGTAGGTATGTACTGGGTAACTCCCCAAAAGAATCTGGATTGTGGTGAGGGAACAGAGAAAAAAGCTCATTTAGGACCACACTTGAACAGGGGGTAGGCAGCTGTATATCAGGGAGTAAATTCTCCACTGAGATAAAAAAGCAGTAGCTTGTTAAGGTAATTACACTGGAAAGGATAATGTACTGGGAACTCCCAAGAAGAATCTGATTTGTGGTGAGGGAACAGAGAATAAAAGCTCATTTAGGAACGACATGACATGCTGCGTAGGTAGCTGTTTATCAGTAAATATCTCCACTGAGATAAAAACAGTAGCTTAATAAATTACTTCCTGGTATGGTTATGTACTGGTAACTCCCCAAAAGAATCTGGATTGTGGTGAGGGAACAGAGAAAAAAGCTCATTTAGGACCTGCACTTACGAAGGGGGTAGGCAGCTGTATATCAGGGAGTAAACCTTCTGAGAATAAAAACAGCTGGAGCTTGTTAAGGTAATTACACAGGGGAAAGGATAATGTACTGGGAACTCCTCAGAAGAATCTGATTTGTGGTGAGGGGAGAGAGATAAAAGCTCATTTAGGAACGACATGAACATGCTGCGTAGGTAGCTGTTTATCAGAAATATCTCCACTGAGATTAAGAAAAGCAGTAGCTTAATAAATTAAGTACTTCCTGGTATGGTTACTGTACTGGTAACTCCCAAAAGAATCTGGATTGTGGTGAGGGAACAGAGAAAAAAGCTCATTTAGGACCTGCACTTACGAAAGGGGTAGGCAGCTGTATATCAGGGAGTAAACCTTCTGGAATAAAAACAGCTGGAGCTTGTTAAGGTAATTACACAGGGGAAAGGATAATGTACTGGGAACTCCTCAGAAGAATCTGATTTGTGGTGAGGGGAGAGAGATAAAAGCTCATTTAGGAACGACATGAACATGCTGGGTAGGTAGCTGTTTATCAGTAAATATCTCCACTGAGATTAAGAAAAGAAGTAGCTTAATAAATTAAGTACTTACTGGTATGGTTACTGTACTGGTAACTCCCCAAAAGAATCTGGATTGTGGTGAGGGAACAGAGAAAAAAGCTCATTTAGGACCTGCACTTACGAAGGGGGTAGGCAGCTGTATATCAGGGAGTAAACCTTCTGACAATAAAAACAGCTGGAGCTTGTTAAGGTAATTACACAGGGGAAAGGATAATGTACTGGGAACTCCTCAGAAGAATCTGATTTGTGGTGAGGGGAGAGAGATAAAAGCTCATTTAGGAACGACATGAACATGCTGCGTAGGTAGCTGTTTATCAGGTAAATATCTCCACTGAGATTAAGAAAAGCAGTAGCTTAATAAATTAAGTACTTCTGGTATGGTACTGTACTGGTAACTCCCCAAAAGAATCTGGATTGTGGTGAGGGAACAGAGAAAAAAGCTCATTTAGGACCTGCACTTACGAAGGGGGTAGGCAGCTGTATATCAGGGAGTAAACCTTCTGAGAATAAAAACAGCTGGAGCTTGTTAAGGTAATTACACAGGGGAAAGGATAATGTACTGGGAACTCCTCAGAAGAATCTGATTTGTGGTGAGGGGAGAGAGATAAAAGCTCATTTAGGAACGACATGAACATGCTGCGTAGGTAGCTGTTTATCAGTAAATATCTCCACTGAGATTAAGAAAAGCAGTAGCTTAATAAATTAAGTACTTCCTGGTATGGTTACTGTACTGGTAACTCCCCAAAAGAATCTGGATTGTGGTGAGGGAACAGAGAAAAAAGCTCATTTAGGACCTGCACTTACGAAGGGGGTAGGCAGCTGTATATCAGGGAGTAAACCTTCTGAGAATAAAAACAGCTGGAGCTTGTTAAGGTAATTACACAGGGGAAAGGATAATGTACTGGGAACTCCTCAGAAGAATCTGATTTGTGGTGAGGGGAGAGAGATAAAAGCTCATTTAGGAACGACATGAACATGCTGCGTAGGTAGCTGTTTATCAGTAAATATCTCCACTGAGATTAAGAAAAGCAGTAGCTTAATAAATTAAGTACTTCTGGTATGGTTACTGTACTGGTAACTCCCCAAAAGAATCTGGATTGTGGTGAGGGAACAGAGAAAAAAGCTCATTTAGGACCTGCACTTACGAAGGGGGTAGGCAGCTGTATATCAGGGAGTAAACCTTCTGAGAATAAAAACAGCTGGAGCTTGTTAAGGTAATTACACAGGGGAAAGGATAATGTACTGGGAACTCCTCAGAAGAATCTGATTTGTGGTGAGGGGAGAGAGATAAAAGCTCATTTAGGAACGACATGAACATGCTGCGTAGGTAGCTGTTTATCAGTAAATATCTCCACTGAGATTAAGAAAAGCAGTAGCTTAATAAATTAAGTACTTCCTGGTATGGTTACTGTACTGGTAACTCCCCAAAAGAATCTGGATTGTGGTGAGGGAACAGAGAAAAAAGCTCATTTAGGACCTGCACTTACGAAGGGGGTAGGCAGCTGTATATCAGGGAGTAAACCTTCTGAGAATAAAAACAGCTGGAGCTTGTTAAGGTAATTACACAGGGGAAAGGATAATGTACTGGGAACTCCTCAGAAGAATCTGATTTGTGGTGAGGGGAGAGAGATAAAAGCTCATTTAGGAACGACATGAACATGCTGCGTAGGTAGCTGTTTATCAGAAATATCTCCACTGAGATTAAGAAAAGCAGTAGCTTAATAAATTAAGTACTTCCTGGTATGGTTACTGTACTGGTAACTCCCCAAAAGAATCTGGATTGTGGTGAGGGAACAGAGAAAAAAGCTCATTTAGGACCTGCACTTACGAAGGGGGTAGGCAGCTGTATATCAGGGAGTAAACCTTCTGCGAATAAAAACAGCTGGAGCTTGTTAAGGTAATTACACAGGGGAAAGGATAATGTACTGGGAACTCCTCAGAAGAATCTGATTTGTGGTGAGGGGAGAGAGATAAAAGCTCATTTAGGAACGACATGAACATGCTGGTAGGTAGCTGTTTATCAGTAAATATCTCCACTGAGATTAAGAAAAGCAGTAGCTTAATAAATTAAGTACTTCCTGGTATGGTTACTGTACTGGTAACTCCCCAAAAGAATCTGGATTGTGGTGAGGGAACAGAGAAAAAAGCTCATTTAGGACCTGCACTTACGAAGGGGGTAGGCAGCTGTATATCAGGGAGTAAACCTTCTGACAATAAAAACAGCTGGAGCTTGTTAAGGTAATTACACAGGGGAAAGGATAATGTACTGGGAACTCCTCAGAAGAATCTGATTTGTGGTGAGGGGAGAGAGATAAAAGCTCATTTAGGAACGACATGAACATGCTGCGTAGGTAGCTGTTTATCAGGAAATATCTCCACTGAGATTAAGAAAAGCAGTAGCTTAATAAATTAAGTACTTCTGGTATGGTACTGTACTGGTAACTCCCCAAAAGAATCTGGATTGTGGTGAGGGAACAGAGAAAAAAGCTCATTTAGGACCAGCACTTACGAAGGGGGTAGGCAGCTGTATATCAGGGAGTAAACCTTCTGGGAATAAAAACAGCTGGAGCTTGTTAAGGTAATTACACAGGGGAAAGGATAATGTACTGGGAACTCCTCAGAAGAATCTGATTTGTGGTGAGGGGAGAGAGATAAAAGCTCATTTAGGAACGACATGAACATGCGGCGTAGGTAGCTGTTTATCAGGAAATATCTCCACTGAGATTAAGAAAAGAAGTAGCTTAATAAATTAAGTACTTCCTGGTATGGTTACTGTACTGGTAACTCCCCAAAAGAATCTGGATTGTGGTGAGGGAACAGAGAAAAAAGCTCATTTAGGACCTGCACTTACGCAGGGGGTAGGCAGCTGTATATCAGGGAGTAAACCTTCTGAGAATAAAAACAGCTGGAGCTTGTTAAGGTAATTACACAGGGGAAAGGATAACGTACTGGGAACTCCTCAGAAGAATCTGATTTGTGGTGAGGGTAGAGAGATAAAAGGTCATTTAGGAACGACATGAACTTGCTGCGTAGGTAGCTGTTTATCAGGAAATATCTCCACTGAGATTAAGAAAAGCAGTAGCTTAATAAATTAAGTACTTCTTGGTATGGTACTGTTTTGGTAACTCCCCAAAAGAATCTGGATTGTGGTGAGGGAACAGAGAAAAAAGCTCATTTAGGACCAGCACTTACGAAGGGGGTAGGCAGCTGTATATCAGGGAGTAAACCTTCTGCGAATAAAAACAGCTGTAGCTTGTTAAGGTAATTACACAGGGGAAAGGATAATGTACTGGGAACTCCTCAGAAGAATCTGATTTGTGGTGAGGGGAGAGAGATAAAAGCTCATTTAGGAACGACATGAACATGCTGCGTAGGTAGCTGTTTATCAGTAAATATCTCCACTGAGATTAAGAAAAGAAGTAGCTTAATAAATTAAGTACTTCCTGGTATGGTTACTGTACTGGTAACTCCCCAAAAGAATCTGGATTGTGGTGAGGGAACAGAGAAAAAAGCTCATTTTGGACCTGCACTTACGCAGGGGTTAGGCACCTGTATATCAGGGAGTAAACCTTCTGAGAATAAAAACAGCTGGAGCTTGTTAAGGTAATTACACAGGGGAAAGGATAATGTACTGGGAACTCCTCAGAAGAATCTGATTTGTGGTGAGGGGAGAGAGATAAAAGCTCATTTAGGAACGACATGAACATGCTGCATAGGTAGCTGTTTATCAGTAAAAATCTCCACTGAGATTAAGAAAAGCAGTAGCTTAATAAACTAAGTACTTCCTGGTATGGTTACTCTACTGGTAACTCACCAAAAGAATCTGGATTGTGGTGAGGGAACAGAGAAAAAAGCTCATTTAGGACCTGCACTTACGAAAGGGGTAGGCAGCTGTATATCAGGGAGTAAACCTTCTGCGAATAAAAACAGCTGGAGCTTGTTAAGGTAATTACACAGGGGAAAGGATAATGTACTGGGAACTCCTAGAAGAATCTGATTTGTGTTGAGGGGAGAGAGATAAAAGCTCATTTAGGAACGACATGAACATGCTGGGTACGTAGCTGTTTATCAGTAAATATCTCCACTGAGATTAAGAAAAGCAGTAGCTTAATAAATTAAGTACTTACTGATATGGGTACTGTACTGGTAACTCCCCAAAAGAATCTGGATTGTGGTGAGGGAACAGAGAAAAAAGCTCATTTAGGACCTGCACTTACGAAGGGGGTAGGCAGCTGTATATCAGGGAGTAAACCTTCTGACAATAAAAACAGCTGGAGCTTGTTAAGGTAATTACACAGGGGAAAGGATAAAGTACTGGGAACTCCTCAGAAGAATCTGATTTGTGGTGAGGGGAGAGAGATAAAAGCTCATTTAGGAACGACATGAACATGCTGCGTAGGTAGCTGTTTATCAGTAAATATCTCCACTGAGATTAAGAAAAGCAGTAGCTTAATAAATTAAGTACTTCCTGGTATGGTTACTGTACTGGTAACTCCCCAAAAGAATCTGGATTGTGGTGAGGGAACAGAGAAAAAAGCTCATTTAGGACCTGCACTTTCGAAGGGGGTAGGTAGCTGTATATCAGGGAGTAAACCTTCTGAGAATAAAAAAAGCTGGAGCTTGTTAAGGTAATTACACAGGGGAAAGGATAATGTACTGGGAACTCCTCAGAAGAATCTGATTTGTGTTGAGGGGAGAGAGTTAAAAGCTCATTTAGGAACGACATGAACATGCTGGGTACGTAGCTGTTTATCAGTAAATATCTCCACTGAGATTAAGAAAAGCAGTAGCTTAATAAATTAAGTACTTCCTGGTATGGTTACTGTACTGGTAACTCCCCAAAAGAATCTGGATTGTGGTGAGGGAACAGAGAAAAAAGCTCATTTAGGACCTGCACTTACGAAGGGGGTAGGCAGCTGTATATCAGGGAGTAAACCTTCTGACAATAAAAACAGCTGGAGCTTGTTAATGTAATTACACAGGGGAAAGGATAATGTACTGGGAACTCCTCAGAAGAATCTGATTTGTGGTGAGGGGAGAGAGTTAAAAGCTCATTTAGGAACGACATGAACATGCTGCGTAGGTAGCTGTTTATCAGTAAATATCTCCACTGAGATTAAGAAAAGCAGTAGCTTAATAAATTAAGTACTTCCTGGTATGGTTACTGTACTGGAAACTCCCCAAAAGAATCTGGATTGTGGTGAGGGAACAGAGAAAAAAGCTCATTTAGGACCTGCACTTTCGAAGGGGGTAGGCAGCTGTATATCAGGGAGTAAACCTTCTGAGAATAAAAACAGCTGGAGCTTGTTAAGGTAATTACACAGGGGAAATTATAAAGTACTTGGAACTCCTCAGAAGAATCTGATTTGTGGTGACGGGAGAGAGATAAAAGCTCATTTAGAAACGACATGAACATGCTGCGTAGGTAGCTGTTTATCAGTAAATATCTCCACTGAGATTAAGAAAAGCAGTAGCTTAATAAATTAAGTACTTCCTGGTATGGTTACTGTACTGGTAAGTCCCCAAAAGAATCTGGATTGTGGTGAGGGAACAGAGAAAAAAGCTCATTTAGGACCTGCACATACGAAGGGGGTAGGCAGCTGTATATCAGGGAGTAAACCTTCTGCGAATAAAAACAGCTGGAGCTTGTTAAGGTAATTACACAGGGGAAAGGATAATGTACTGGGAACTCCTCAGAAGAATCTGATTTGTGGTGAGGGGAGAGAGATAAAAGCTCATTTAGGAACGACATGAACATGCAGGGTAGGTAGCTGTTTATCAGTAAATTTCTCCTCTGAGATTAAGAAAAGCAGTAGCTTAATAAATTAAGTACATCCTTGTGTGGTTACTGTACTGGTAACTCCCCAAAAGAAACTGGATTGTGGTGAGGGAACAGAGAAAAAAGCTCATTTAGGACCTGCACTTACGAAGGGGGTAGGCAGCTGTATATCAGGGAGTAAACCTTCTGAGAATAAAAACAGCTGGAGTTTGTTAAGGTAATTACACAGGGGAAAGGATAATGTACTGGGAACTCCTCAGAAGAATCTGATTTGTGGTGAGGGGAGAGAGATAAAAGCTCATATAGGAACGACATGAACATGCTGGGTACGTAGCTGTTTATCAGTAAATATCTCCACTGAGATTAAGAAAAGCAGTAGCTTAATAAATTAAGTACTTACTGGTATGGTTACTGTACTGGTAACTCCCCAAAAGAATCTGGATTGTCGTGAGGGAACAGAGAAAAAAGCTCATTTAGGACCTGCACTTACGAAGAGGTTAGGCAGCTGTATATCAGGGAGTAAACCTTCTGAGAATAAAAACAGCTGGAGCTTGTTAAGGTAATTACACAGGGGAAAGGATAATGTACTGGGAACTCCTCAGAAGAATCTGATTTGTGGTGAGGGGAGAGAGATAAAAGCTCATTTAGGAACGACATGAACATGCTGCGTACGTAGCTGTTTATCAGGAAATATCTCCACTGAGATTAAGAAAAGCAGTAGCTTAATAAATTAAGTACTTCCTGGTATGGTTACTGTACTGGTAACTCCCCAAAAGAATCTGGATTGTGGTGAGGGAACAGAGAAAAAAGCTCATTTAGGACCTGCACTTACGAAGGGGGTAGGCAGCTGTATATCAGGGAGTAAACCTTCTGAGAATAAAAACAGCTGGAGCTTGTTAAGGTAATTACACAGGGGAAAGGATAATGTACTGGGAACTCCTCAGAAGAATCTGATTTGTGGTGAGGGGAGAGAGATAAAAGCTCATTTAGGAACGACATGAACATGCTGCGTAGGTAGCTGTTTATCAGGAAATATCTCCACTGAGATTAAGAAAAGCAGTAGCTTAATAAATTAAGTACTTCCTGGTATGGTTACTGTACTGGTAACTCCCCAAAAGAATCTGGATTGTGGTGAGGGAACAGAGAAAAAAGCTCATTTAGGACCTGCACTTACGCAGGGGGTAGGCAGCTGTATATCAGGGAGTAAACCTTCTGAGAATAAAAACAGCTGGAGCTTGTTAAGGTAATTACACAGGGGAAAGGATAATGTACTGGGAACTCCTCAGAAGAATCTGATTTGTGGTGAGGGGAGAGAGATAAAAGCTCATTTAGGAACGACATGAACATGCTGCGTAGGTAGCTGTTTATCAGGAAATATCTCCACTGAGATTAAGAAAAGCAGTAGCTTAATAAATTAAGTACTTCCTGGTATGGTTACTGTACTGGTAACTCCCCAAAAGAATCTGGATTGTGGTGAGGGAACAGAGAAAAAAGCTCATTTAGGACCTGCACTTACGAAGGGGGTAGGCAGCTGTATATCAGGGAGTAAACCTTCTGAGAATAAAAACAGCTGGAGCTTGTTAAGGTAATTACACAGGGGAAAGGATAATGTACTGGGAACTCCTCAGAAGAATCTGATTTGTGGTGAGGGGAGAGAGATAAAAGCTCATTTAGGAACGACATGAACATGCTGCGTAGGTAGCTGTTTATCAGTAAATATCTCCACTGAGATTAAGAAAAGCAGTAGCTTAATAAATTAAGTACTTCCTGGTATGGTTACTGTACTGGTAACTCCCCAAAAGAATCTGGATTGTGGTGAGGGAACAGAGAAAAAAGCTCATTTAGGACCTGCACTTACGAAGGGGTAGGCAGCTGTATATCAGGGAGTAAACCTTCTGAGAATAAAAACAGCTGGAGCTTGTTAAGGTAATTACACAGGGGAAAGGATAATGTACTGGGAACTCCTCAGAAGAATCTGATTTGTGGTGAGGGGAGAGAGATAAAAGCTCATTTAGGAACGACATGAACATGCTGCATAGGTAGCTGTTTATCAGTAAATATCTCCACTGAGATTAAGAAAAGCAGTAGCTTAATAAATTAAGTACTTCCTGGTATGGTTACTGTACTGGTAACTCCCAAAAGAATCTGGATTGTGGTGAGGGAACAGAGAAAAAAGCTCATTTAGGACCTGCACTTACGAAGGGGGTAGGCAGCTGTATATCAGGGAGTAAACCTTCTGAGAATAAAAACAGCTGGAGCTTGTTAAGGTAATTACACAGGGGAAAGGATAATGTACTGGGAACTCCTCAGAAGAATCTGATTTGTGGTGAGGGGAGAGAGATAAAAGCTCATTTAGGAACGACATGAACATGCTGCGTAGGTAGCTGTTTATCAGTAAATATCTCCACTGAGATTAAGAAAAGCAGTAGCTTAATAAATTAAGTACTTCCTGTATGGTACTGTACTGGTAACTCCCCAAAAGAATCTGGATTGTGGTGAGGGAACAGAGAAAAAAGCTCATTTAGGACCTGCACTTGCGAAGGGGGTAGGCAGCTGTATATCAGGGAGTAAACCTTCTGAGAATAAAAACAGCTGGAGCTTGTTAAGGTAATTACACAGGGGAAAGGATAAAGTACTGGGAACTCCTCAGAAGAATCTGATTTGTGGTGAGGGGAGAGAGATAAAAGCTCATTTAGGAACGACATGAACATGCTGCGTAGGTAGCTGTTTATCAGTAAATATCTCCACTGAGATTAAGAAAAGCAGTAGCTTAATAAATTAAGTACTTCCTGGTATGGTTACTGTACTGGTAACTCCCCAAAAGAATCTGGATTGTGGTGAGGGAACAGAGAAAAAAGCTCATTTAGGACCTGCACTTACGAAGGGGGTAGGCAGCTGTATATCAGGGAGTAAACCTTCTGAGAATAAAAACAGCTGGAGCTTGTTAAGGTAATTACACAGGGGAAAGGATAATGTACTGGGAACTCCTCAGAAGAATCTGATTTGTGGTGAGGGGAGAGAGTTAAAAGCTCATTTAGGAACGACATGAACATGCTGCGTAGGTAGCTGTTTATCAGTAAATATCTCCACTGAGATTAAGAAAAGCAGTAGCTTAATAAATTAAGTACTTCCTGGTATGGTTACTGTACTGGTAACTCCCCAAAAGAATCTGGATTGTGGTGAGGGAACAGAGAAAAAAGCTCATTTAGGACCTGCACTTACGAAGGGGGTAGGCAGCTGTATATCAGGGAGTAACCTTCTGAGAATAAAAACAGCTGGAGCTTGTTAAGGTAATTACACAGGGGAAAGGATAATGTACTGGGAACTCCTCAGAAGAATCTGATTTGTGGTGAGGGGAGAGAGATAAAAGCTCATTTAGGAACGACATGAACATGCTGCGTAGGTAGCTGTTTATCAGTAAATATCTCCACTGAGATTAAGAAAAGCAGTAGCTTAATAAATTAAGTACTTCCTGGTATGGTTACTGTACTGGTAACTCCCCAAAAGAATCTGGATTGTGGTGAGGGAACAGAGAAAAAAGCTCATTTAGGACCTGCACTTTACGAAGGGGGTAGGCAGCTGTATATCAGGGAGTAAACCTTCTGAGAATAAAAACAGCTGGAGCTTGTTAAGGTAATTACACAGGGGAAAGGATAATGTACTGGGAACTCCTCAGAAGAATCTGATTTGTGGTGAGGGGAGAGAGATAAAAGCTCATTTAGGAACGACATGAACATGCTGCGTAGGTAGCTGTTTATCAGTAAATATCTCCACTGAGATTAAGAAAAGCAGTAGCTTAATAAATTAAGTACTTCCTGGTATGGTTACTGTACTGGTAACTCCCCAAAAGAATCTGGATTGTGGTGAGGGAACAGAGAAAAAAGCTCATTTAGGACCTGCACTTACGAAGGGGGTAGGCAGCTGTATATCAGGGAGTAAACCTTCTGAGAATAAAAACAGCTGGAGCTTGTTAAGGTAATTACACAGGGGAAAGGATAATGTACTGGGAACTCCTCAGAAGAATCTGATTTGTGGTGAGGGGAGAGAGATAAAAGCTCATTTAGGAACGACATGAACATGCTGGTAGGTAGCTGTTTATCAGTAAATATCTCCACTGAGATTAAGAAAAGCAGTAGCTTAATAAATTAAGTACTTCCTGGTATGGTTACTGTACTGGTAACTCCCCAAAAGAATCTGGATTGTGGTGAGGGAACAGAGAAAAAAGCTCATTTAGGACCTGCACTTACGAAGGGGGTAGGCAGCTGTATATCAGGGAGTAAACCTTCTGAGAATAAAAACAGCTGGAGCTTGTTAAGGTAATTACACAGGGGAAAGGATAATGTACTGGGAACTCCTCAGAAGAATCTGATTTGTGGTGAGGGGAGAGAGATAAAAGCTCATTTAGGAACGACATGAACATGCTGGGTACGTAGCTGTTTATCAGTAAATATCTCCACTGAGATTAAGAAAAGCAGTAGCTTAATAAATTAAGTACTTACTGGTATGGTTACTGTACTGGTAACTCCCCAAAAGAATCTGGATTGTGGTGAGGGAACAGAGAAAAAAGCTCATTTAGGACCTGCACTTACGAAGGGGGTAGGCAGCTGTATATCAGGGAGTAAACCTTCTGAGAATAAAAACAGCTGGAGCTTGTTAAGGTAATTACACAGGGGAAAGGATAATGTACTGGGAACTCCTCAGAAGAATCTGATTTGTGGTGAGGGGAGAGAGATAAAAGCTCATTTAGGAACGACATGAACATGCTGCGTAGGTAGCTGTTTATCAGTAAATATCTCCACTGAGATTAAGAAAAGCAGTAGCTTAATAAATTAAGTACTTCCTGGTATGGTTACTGTACTGGTAACTCCCCAAAAGAATCTGGATTGTGGTGAGGGAACAGAGAAAAAAGCTCATTTAGGACCTGCACTTACGAAGGGGTAGGCAGCTGTATATCAGGGAGTAAACCTTCTGAGAATAAAAACAGCTGGAGCTTGTTAAGGTAATTACACAGGGGAAAGGATAATGTACTGGGAACTCCTCAGAAGAATCTGATTTGTGGTGAGGGGAGAGAGATAAAAGCTCATTTAGGAACGACATGAACATGCTGCGTAGGTAGCTGTTTATCAGTAAATATCTCCACTGAGATTAAGAAAAGCAGTAGCTTAATAAATTAAGTACTTCCTGGTATGGTTACTGTACTGGTAACTCCCCAAAAGAATCTGGATTGTGGTGAGGGAACAGAGAAAAAAGCTCATTTAGGACCTGCACTTACGCAGGGGGTAGGCAGCTGTATATCAGGGAGTAAACCTTCTGAGAATAAAAACAGCTGGAGCTTGTTAAGGTAATTACACAGGGGAAAGGATAATGTACTGGGAACTCCTCAGAAGAATCTGATTTGTGGTGAGGGGAGAGAGATAAAAGCTCATTTAGGAACGACATGAACATGCTGCGTAGGTAGCTGTTTATCAGTAAATATCTCCACT
>NW_025956526.1:0-29820 GCF_023159225.1 Perognathus longimembris pacificus
TGGGAACTCCTCAGAAGAATCTGATTTGTGGTGAGGAGAGAGATAAAAGCTCATTGAGGAACGACATGAACATACTGCGTAGGTAGCTGTTTATCAGTAAATATGTCCACTGAGATTAAGAAAAGCAGGAGCTTAATAAATTAAGTACTTCCTGGTATAGTTACTATACTGGTAACTCCCCAAAAGAATCTGGATTGTGGTGAGGGAACAGAGAAAAAAGCTCATGTAGGACCTGCACTTACGAAGGGTTAGGCAGCTGTATATCAGGGAGTAAACCTTCTGAGAATAAAAACAGCTGGTGCTTGTTAAGGTAATTACACAGGGGAAAGGATAATGTACTGGGAAATCCTCAGAAGAATCAGATTTGTGGTGAGGGGAGAGAGATAAAAGCTCATTTAGGAACGACATGAACGTGCTGCGTACGTAGCTGTATAACAGTAAATATCTCCACTGAGATTAAGAAAAGCAGTATCTTAATAAATTAAGTACTTCCTGGTATGGTTACTGTATTGGTAACTCCCCAAAAGAATCTGGATTGTGGTGAGGGAACAGAGAAAAAATCTCATTTAGGACCTGCACTTACGAAGGGGGTAGGCAGCTGTATATCAGGGAGTAAACCTTCTGAGAATAAAAACAGCTGGAGCTTCTTAAGGTAATTACACAGGGGAAAGGATAATGTACTGGGAACTCCTCAGAAGAATCTGATTTGTGGTGAGGGGAGAGAGATAAAAGCTCATTTAGGAACGACATGAACATGCTGCGTAGGTAGCTGTTTATCAGTAAATATCTCCACTGAGATTAAGAAAAGCAGTAGCTTAATAAATTAAGTACTTCCTGGTATGGTTACTGTACTGTTAACTCCCCAAAAGAATCTGGATTGTGGTGAGGGAATAGAGAAAAAATCTCATTTAGGACCTGCACTTACGAAGGGGGTAGGCAGCTGTGTATCAGGGAGTAAACCTTCTGAGAATAAAAACAGCTGGAGCTTGTTAAGGTAATTACACAGGGGAAAGGGTAATGTACTGGGAACTCCTCAGAAGAATCCGATTTGTGGTGAGGGGAGAGAGATAAAAGCTCATTTAGGAACGACATGAACGTGCTGCGTACGTAGCTGTTTATCAGTAAATATCTCCACTGAGATTAAGAAAAGCTGTAGCTTAATAAATGAAGTACTTCCTGGTATGGTTTCTGTACTGGTAACTCCCCAAAAGAATCTGGATTGTGGTGAGGGAACAGAGAAAAAATCTCATTTAGGACCTGCACTTACGAAGGGGGTAGGCAGCTGTATATCAGGGAGTAAACCTTCTGAGAATAAAAGCAGCTGGAGCTTGTTAAGGTAATTACACAGGGGAAAGGATAATGTACTGGGAACTCCTCAGAAGAATCTGATTTGTGGTGAGGGGAGAGAGATAAAAGCTCATTTAGGAACGACATGAACATGCTGCGTAGGTAGCTGTTTATCAGTCAATATCTCCACTGAGATTAAGAAAAGCAGTAGCTTAATAAATGAAGTATTTCCTGGTATGGTTACTGTACTGGTAACTCCCCAAAAGAATCTGGATTGTGGTGAGGGAACAGAGAAAAAAGCTCATTTAGGACCTGCACTTACGAAGGGGGTAGGCAGCTGTATATCAGGGAGTAAACCTTCTGAGAATAAAAACAGCTGGAGCATGTTAAGGTAATTACACAGGGGAAAGGATAATGTACTGGAAACTCCTCAGAAGAATCTGATTTGTGGTGAGGGGAGAGAGATAAAAGCTCATTTAGGAACGACATGCACATTCTGCCTAGGTAGCTGTTTATCAGTAAATATCTCCACTGAGATTAAGAAAAGCAGTAGCTTAATAAATTAAGTACTTCCTGGTATGGTTACTGTACTGGTAACTCCCCAAAAGAATCTGGATTGTGGTGAGGGAACAGAGAAAAAAGCTCATTTAAGACCTGCACTTACGAAGGGGGTAGGCAGCTCTATATCAGGGAGTATACCTTCTGAGAACAAAAACAGCTGGAGCTTGTTAAGGTAATTACACAGGGGAAAGGATAATGTACTGGGAACTCCTCAGAAGAGTCTGATTTGTGGTGAGGGGAGAGAGATAAAAGCTCATTTAGGAACGACATGAACATGCTGCATAGGTAGCTATTTATCAGTAAAAATCTCCACTAAGATTAAGAAAAGCAGTAGCTTAATAAATTAAGTACTTCCTGGTATGGTTACTGTACTGGTAACTCCCCAAAAGAATCTGGATTGTGGTGAGGGAACAGAGAAAAAAAGCTCATTTAGGAACTGCACTTAAGAAGGGGGTAGGCAGCTGTATATCAGGGAGTAAACCTTCTGAGAATAAAAACAGCTGGAGCTTGTTAAGGTAATTACACAGGGGAAAGGATAATGTACTGGGAACTCCTCAGAAGAATCTGATTTGTGGTGAGGGAAGAGAGATAGAAGCTCATTTAAGAACGACATGAAAATGCTGCCTAGTAGCTGTTTATCAGTACATATCTCCACTGAGATTAAGAAAAGCAGTAGCTTAATAAATTAAGTACTTCCTGGTATGGTTACTGTACTGGTAACTCCCCAAAAGAATCTGGATTGTGGTGAGGGAACAGAGAAAAAAGCTCATTTAGGACCTGCACTTACGAAGGGGGTAGGCAGCTGTATATCAGGGAGTAAACCTTCTGAGAATAAAAACAGCTCTAGCTTGTTAAGGTAATTACACAGGGGAAAGGATAATGTACTGGGAACTCCTCAGAAGAATCTGATTTGTGGTGAGGGGAGAGAGATAAAAGCTCATTTAGGAACGACATGAACATGCTGCGTAGGTAGCTGTTTATCAGTAAATATCTCCACTGAGATTAAGAAAAGCAGTAGCTTAATAAATTAAGTACTTCCTGGTATGGTTACTGTACTGGTACCTCCCCAAAAGAATCTGGAATGTGGTGAGGGAACAGAGAAAAAAGCTCATTTAGGACCTGCACTTACGAAGGGGGTAGGCAGCAGTATATCAGGGAGTAAACCTTCTGAGAATAAAAACAGCTGGAGCTTGTTAAGGTAATTACACAGGGGAAAGGATAATGTACTGGGAACTCCTCAGAAGAATCTGATTTGTGGTGAGGGGAGACAGATAAAAGCTCATTAGGAACGACATGAACATGCTGCGTAGGTAGCTGTTTATCAGTAAATATCTCCACTTAGATTAGAAAAGCAGTAGCTTAATAAATTAAGTACTTCCTGGTATGGTTACTGTACTGGTAACTCCCCAAAAGAATCTGGATTGTGGTGAGGGAACAGAGAAAAAAGCTCATTTAGGACCTGCACTTACGAAGGCTATAGGCAGTTGTATATCAGGGAGTAAACCTTCTTAGAATAAAAACAGCTGGAGCTTGTTAAGGTAATTACACAGGGGAAAGGATAATGTACTGGGAACTCCTCAGAAGAATCTGATTTGTGGTGAGGGGAGAGAGATTAAAGCTCATTTAGGAACGACATGAACATGCTGCGTAGGTAGCTGTTTATTAGTAAATATCTCCACTGAGATTAAGAAAATCAGTACCTTAATAAATTAAGTACTTCCTGGTATGGTTACTGTACTGGTAACTCCCCAAAAGAATCTGGATTGTGGTGAGGGAACAGAGAAAAAAGCTCATTTAGGACCTGCACTTACGAAGGGGGTTGGCAGCTGTATATCAGGGAGTAAACCGTCTGAGGATAAAAACAGCTGGAGCTTGTTAAGGTAAGTACACAGGGGAAAGGATAATGTACTGGGAACTCCTCAGAAGAATCTGATTTGTGGTGAGGGGGAGAGAGATAAAAGCTCATTTAGGAACGACATGACCATGCCTGGTAGGTAGCTGTTTATCAGTAAATATCTCCACTGAGATTAAGAAAAGCAGTAGCTTAATAAATTAAGTACTTCCTAGTAAAAAAAATGAAAATAAATTAAGTTCTTCCTGGTATGGTTACTTTACTGGTAACTCCCCAAAAGAATCTGGATTGTGGTGAGGGATCAGAGAAAAAAGCTCATTAAGGACCTGCACTTACGAAGGGGGTAGGCAGCTGTATATCAGGGAGTAAACCTTCTGAGAATAAAAACAGCTGGAGCTTGTTAAGGTAATTCCACAGGGGAAAGGATAATGTACTGGGAACTCCTCAGAAGAATCTGATTTGTGGTGAGGGGAGAGAGATAAAAGCTCATTTAGGAACGACATGAACATGCTGCGTAGGTAGCTGTTTATCAGTAAATATCTCCCCTGAGATTAAGAAAACCAGTAGCTTAATATATTAAGTACTTCCTGGTATGGTTACTGTACTGGTAACTCCCCAAAAGAATCTGGATTGTGGTTTGGGAACAGAGAAAAAAGCTCATTTAGGACCTGCACTTACGAAGGGGGTAGGCAGCTGTATATCAGGGAGTAAACCTTCTGAGAATAAAAACAGCTGGAGCTTGTTAAGGTAATTACACAGGGGAAAGGATAATGTACTGGGAACTCCTCAGAAGAATCTGATTTGTGGTGAGGGGAGGAGAGATAAAAGCTCATTTAGGAACGACATGGACATGCTGCGTAGGTAGCTGTTTATCATTAAATATCTCCACTGAGATTAAGAAAAGCAGTAGCTTAATAAATTAAGTACTTCCTGATATGGTTACTGTACTGGTAACTCCCCAAAAGAATCTGGATTGTTATGAGGGAACAGAGAAAAAAGCTCATTTAGGACCTGCACTTACGAAGGGGGTAGGCAGCTGTATATCAGGGAGTAAACCTTCTGAGAATAAAAACAGCTGGAGCTTGTTAAGGTAATTACAAAGGGGAAAGGATAATGTACTGGGAACTCCTCAGAAGAATCTGATTTGTGGTGAGGGGAGAGAGATAAAAGCTCATTTAGGAACGAAATGAACATGCTGCGTACGTAGCTGTTTATCAGTAAATATCTCCACTGAGATTAAGAAAAGCAGTAGCTTAATAAATTAAGTACTTCCTGGTGTGGGGAGTGCTTTCTCTGCTCCGGCTCAAGTGCTCATTTCTTTCTCTCTTATTATCCTCGCATCGCCTTCTACCCAACCCTCGGCCTGCAGGTTTGTCGGGGTGAGACGTGGGGATGTCTCCGTCCTGGAGGGCGCGCGACCCGCGTGGCAATGTGACCGCTATCCTACTCTTGAAGCAACGGACATAGACAACGGGTCAGCTTCTGAGAGCGAACTAACTTTATTGAGAGAGGGGCAAGGGTAGATGATCCTGGGGAAGGGGGTTGGCCAGGATTACCATAGGCCACGAGCTGTCAGGTGACCTCCAAGGGTCTGGTCACTTGACCTCCAAGGGGCTACGTCACTCTGAGTGGGCCAAACCAGGACGGGGCTGGTAGGCGTCAGGCTGGCTGCCAGCTAAGTCGGGGGTCTCTTATCGGAACTGTTTCTAAAGATTCCAATGTAGAGAGGATGGAAGCGCTGCATTCCCCAGCTGGGGGAGTTGCCTCAGGCCCCTTCCATCTAGGGGGGAAGATGGACCCCAACATCTGGTATGGTTACTGTACTGGTAACTCCCCAAGAGAATCTGGATTGTGGTGAGGGAACAGAGAAAAAAGCTCATTTAGGACCTGCACTTACGAAGGGGGTAGGCAGCAGTATATCAGGGAGTAAACATTCTGAGAATAAAAACAGCTGGAACTTGTTAAGGTAATTACACAGGGGAAAGGATAATGTACTGGGTACTCCTCAGAAGAATCTGAGTTGTTAGTGAGGGGAGAGAGATAAAAGCTCATTTAGGAACGATATGAACCTGCTTCCTAGGTAGCGGTTTATCAGTACATATCTCCAATGAGATTAAGAAAGCAGTAGCTTAATAAATTAAGTACTTCCTGGTATGGTTCCTGTACTGGTAACTCCCCAAAAGAATCTGGATTGTGGTGAGGGAACAGAGAACAAAGCTCATTTAGGACCTGCACTTACGAAGGGGGTAGGCAGCTGTATATCAGGGAGTAAACCTTCTGAGAATAAAAACAGCTGGAGCTTGTTAAGGTAATTACACAGGGGAAAGGATAATGTACTGGGAACTCCTCAGAAGAATCTGATTTGTGGTGAGGGGAGAGAGATAAAAGCTCATTTAGAAATGACATGACCATGCTGCGTAGGTAGCTGTTTATCAGTAAATATCTCCACTGAGATTAAGAAAAGCAGTAGCTTAATAAATTAAGTACTTCCTGGTATGGTTACTGTACTGGTAACTCCCCAAAAGAATCTGGATTGTGGTGAGGGAACAGAGAAAAAAGCTCATTTAGGACCTGCACTTACGAAGGGGGTAGGCAGCTGTATATCAGGGAGTAAACCTTTTGAGAATAAAAACAGCTGGAGCTTTTTAAGATAATTACACAGGGGAAAGGATAATGTACTGGGAACTCCTCAGAAGAATCTGATTTGTGGTGAGGGGAGAGAGATAAAAGCTCATTTAGGAACGACATGAACATGCTGCGTATGTAGCTGTTTATCAGTAAATATCTCCACTGAGATTAAGAAAAGCAGTAGCTTAATAAATTAAGAACTTCCTGGTATGGTTACTGTACTGGTAACTCCCCAAAAGAATCTGGATTGTGGTGAGGGACAGAAAAAAAAGCTCATTTAGGACCTGCACTTACGAAGGGGGTAGGCAGCTGTATATCAGGGAGTAAACCTTCTGAAAATAAAAACAGCTGGAGCTTGTTAAGGTAATTACACAGGGGAAAGGATAATGTACTGGGAACTCCTCAGAAGAATCTGATTTGTGGTGAGGGGAGAGAGATATAAGCTCATTTAGCAACGACATGAACATGCTGCGTAGGTAGCTGTTTATCAGTAAATATCTCCACTGAGATTAAGAAAAGCAGTAGCTTAATAAATTAAGTACTTCCTGCTATGCATACTGTACTGGTAACTCCCCAAAAGAATCTGGATTGTGGTGAGGGAAAAGAGAGAAAAGCTCATTTAGGACCTGCACTTACGAAGGGGGTAGGCAGCTGTATATCAGGGAGTAAACCTTCTGAGAATAAAAACAGCTGGAGCTTGTTAAGGTAATTACACCGGGGAAAGGATAATGTACTGGGAACTCCTCAGAAGAATCTGATTTGTGGTGAGGTTAGAGAGATAAAAGCTCATTTAGAAACGACATGAACATGCTGCGTAGGTAGCTGTTTATCAGTAAATGTCTCCACTGAGATTACGAAAAGCATTAGCGGGGCTGGGGATATAGCCTAGTGGCAAGAGTGCCTGCCTCGGATACACGAGGCCCTAGGTTCGATTCCCCAGCACCACATATACAGAAAACGACCAGAAGCGGCGCTGTGGCTCAAGTGGCATAGTGCTAGCCTTGAGCTGGAAGAAGCCAGGGACAGTGCTCAGGCCCTGAGTCCAAGGCACAGGACTGGCCAAAAAAAAAACAAAAAAAAAAAAAAACAATAGCTTACTAAATTAAGTACTTCCTGGTATGGTTACTGTACTGGTAACTCCCCAAAAGATTCTGGATTGTGGTGAGGGAACACAGAAAAAAGCTCACTTAGGACCTGCACTTACAAAGGGGGTAGGCAGCTGTATATCAGGGAGTATCCCTTCTGAGAATAAAAACAGCTGCAGTTTGGTAAGGTAATTACACAGGGAAAGGTTAATGTACTGGGAACTCCTCAGAAGAATCTGATTTGTGGTGAGGGGAGAGAGATAAAAGCTCATTTAGGAACGACATGAAAATGCTGCGTAGGTAGCTGTTTATCAGTAAATATCTCCACTGAGATTAAGAAAAGCAGTAGCTTAATAAATTAAGTACTTCCTGGTATGGTTACTGTACTGATAACTCCCCAAAAGAATCTGGATTGTGGTGAGGGAACAGAGAAAAAAGCTCATTTAGGACCTGCACTTACGAAGAGGGTAGGTAGCTGTATATCAGGAAGAAAACCTTCTGAGAATAAAAACAGCTGGAGCTTGTTAAGGTAATTACACAGGGGAAAGGATAATGTACTGGGAACTCCTCAGAAGAATCTGATTTGTGGTGAGGGGAGAGAGATAAAAGCTCATTTAGGAACGACATTAACATGCTGAGTAGGTAGCTGTTTATCAGTAAATATCTCCACTGAGATTAAGAAAAGCAGTAGCTTAATAAATTAAGTACTTCCTGGTATGGTTACTCTACTGGAAACTCCCCAAAAGAATCTGGATTGTGGTGAGGGAACAGATCTAACAGCTCTTTTAGGACCTGCACTTACGAAGGGTTAGGCAGATGTATATCAGTGAGTATCCCTTCTGAGAATGAAAACAGCTGGAGCTTGTTAAGGTAATTACACAGGGGACAGGATAATGTACTGGGAACTCCTCAGAAGAATCTGATTTGTGGGGAGGGGAGAGAGATAAAAGCTCATTTAAGAACGACATGAAAATGCTGCATAGGTAGCTTTTTATCAGTAAATATCTCCACTGAGATTAAGAAAAGCAGTAGCTTAATAAATTAAGTACTTCCTGGTATGGTTACTGTACTGGTAACTCCCCAAAAGAATCTGGATTGTGGTGAGGGAACAGAGAAAAAAGCTCCTTTAGGACCTGCACTTACGAAGGGGGTAGGCAGCTGTATATCAGGAAGTAAACCTTCTGAGAATAAAAACAGCTGGAGCTTGTTAAGGTAATTATACAGGGGAAAGGATAATGTACTGGGAACTCCTCAGAAGAATCTGATTTGTGGTGAGGGGTGAGAGATAAAAGCTCATTTAGGAACGACATGAACATGCTGCTTAGGTAGCTGTTTATCAGTAAATATCTACACTGAGATTAAGAAAAGCAGTAGCTTAATAAATTAAGTACTTCCTGGTATGGTTACTGTACTGGTAACTCCCCAAAAGAATCTGGATTGTGGTGAGGGAACAGAGAAAAAAGCTCATTTAGGTCCTGCACTTACGAAGGGGGTAGGCAGCAGTATATCAGGGAGTAAACCTTCTGATAATAAAAACAGCTGGAGCTTGTTAAGGTAATTACACAGGGGAAACGATATTGTACTGGGAACTCCTCAGAAGAATCTGATTTGTGGTGAGGGAAGAGAGATAAAAGCTCATTTAGGAACGACATGAACATGCTGCGTAGGTAGCTGTTTATCAGTAAATATCTCCACTGAGATTAAGAAAAGCAGTAGCTTAATAAATTAAGTACTTCCTGGTATGGTTACTGTACTGGTAACTCCCCAAAAGGATCAGGATTGTGGTGAGGGAACAGAGAAAAAAGCTCATTTAGGACCTGCACTGACGAAGGGGGTAGGCAGCTGTATATCAGGGAGTGTCCCTTCTGAGAATAAAAACATCTGGAGCTTGTTAAGGTAATTACACAGGGGAAAGGATAGTGTACTGGGAACTCCTCAGAAGAATCTGATTTGTGGTGAGGGGAGAGAGATAAAAGCTCATTTAGGAACGACATGAACATGCTGCATAGGTAGCTGTTTATCAGTAAATATCTCCACTGAGATTAAGAAAAGCAGTAGCTTAATAAATTAAGTACTTCCTGGTATGGTTACTGTACTGGTAACTCCCCAAAATAATCTGGATTTTGGTGAGGAAACAGAGAAAAAAATCTCATTTAGGACCTGCACTTACGCAGGGGATAGGCAGCTATATATCAGGGAGTATCCCTTCTGAGAATAAAAACAGCTGGAGCTTGTTAAGGTAATTACACAGGGGAAAGGATAATGTACTGGGAACTCCTCAAAAGAATCTGATTTGTGGTGAGGGGAGAGATAAAAGCTCATTAAGAACGAAATGAAAATGCTGCATAGGTAGCTGTTTATCAGTAAATATCTCCACTGAGATTAAGAAAAGCAGTACCTTAATAAATTAAGTACTTCCTGGTATGGTTACTGTACTGGTAACTCCCCAAAAGAATCTGGATTGTGGTGAGGGAACAGAGAAAAAAGCTCATTTATGACCTGCACTTACGAAGGGGGTAGGCAGCTGTATATCAGGGAGTAAACCTTGTGAGAATAAAAACAGCTGGTGCATGTTAAGGTAATTACACAGGGGAAAGGATAATGTACTGGGAACTCCACAGAAGAATCTGAATTGTGGTAAGGGGAGAGAGATAAAAGCTCATTTAGGAACGACATGAACATGCTGCGTAGGTAGCTGTTTATCAGTAAATATCTCCACTGAGATTAAGAAAAGCAGTAGCTTAATAAATTAAGTACTTCCTGGTATGGTTACTGTACTGGTGTCTCCCCAAAAGAATCTGGATTGTGGCGAGGGAACAGAGATAAAAGCTCATTTATTACCTCCACTTACGAAGGGGGTAGGCAGCTGTATATCAGGGAGTAAACCTTCTGAGAATAAAAACAGCTGGAGCTTGTTAAGATAATTACACATGGGAAAGGAATATGTACTGGGAACTCTTCAGAAGAATCTGATTTGTGGTGAGGGGAGAGAGATAAAAGCTCATTTAGGAACGCCATGAACATGCTGGGTAGGTAGCTGTTTATCAGTAAATATCTCCACTGAGATTAAGAAAAGCAGTAGCTTAATAAATTAAGTACTTCCTGGTATGGTTACTGTACTGGTAACTCCCCAAAAGAATCTGGATTGTGGTGAGGGAACAGAGAAAAAAGCTCATTTAGGACCTGCACTGACGAAGGGGGTAGGCAGCTGTATATCAGGGAGTGTCACTTTTGAGAATAAAAACAGCTGGAGCTTGTTAACGTAATTACACAGGGGAAAGGATAATGTACTGGGAACTCCTCAGAAGAATCTGATTTGTGGTGAGGGGAGAGAGATAAAAGCTCATTTAGGAACGACATGAAAATACTGCATAGGTAGCTGTTTATCAGTAAATATCTCCACTGAGATTAAGAAAAGCAGTAGCTTAATAAATTAAGTATGTCATGGTGTGGTTACTATTCTGGTAACTCCCCAAAAGAATCTGGATTGTGGTGAGGGAACAGAGAAAAAAGCTCATTTAGGACCTGCACTTACGAATAGGTTAGGCAGCTGTATATCAGGGAGTAAACCTTCTGAGAATAAAAACAGCTCGAGCTTGTTAAGGTAATTACACAGGGGAAAGGATAATGTACTGGGAACTCCTCAGAAGAATCTGATTTGTGGTGAGGGGAGAGAGATAAAAGCTCATTTAGGAACGACATGAACATGCTGCATAGGTAGATGTTTATCAGTAAATATCTCCACTGTGATTAAGAAAAGCAGTAGCTTAATAAATTAAGTACTTCCTGGTATGGTTACTGTACTGGTAACTCCCCAAAAGAATCTGGATTGTGGTGAGGGAACAGAGAAAAAAGCTCCTTTAGGACCTGCACTTACGAAGGGGGTAGGCAGCTGTATATCAGGAAGTAAACCTTCTGAGAATAAAAACAGCTGGAGCTTGTTAAGGTAATTATACAGGGAAAGGATAATGTACTGGGAACTCCTCAGAAGAATCTGATTTGTGGTGAGGGGAGAGAGATAAAAGCTCATTTATGAACGACATGAAAATGCTGCCTATGGAGCTGTTTATCTGTAAATATCTCCACTGAGATTAAGAAAAGCAGTAGCTTAATAAATTAAGTACTTCCTGGTATGGTTACTGTACTGGTAACTCCCAAAAGAATCTGGATTGTGGTGAGGGAACAGAGAAAAAAGCTCATTTAAGACCTGCACTTACGAAGGGCGTAGGCAGTGTATATCAGGGAGTATCCCTTCTGAGAATAAAAACAGCTGGAGCTTGTTAAGGTAGGGAGTAAACCTTCTGAGAATAAAAACAGCTGGAGCTTGTTAAGGTAATTACACAGGTGAAAGGATAATGTACTGGGAACTCCTCAGAAGAATCTGATTTGTGGTGAGGGGTGAGAGATAAAAGCTCATTTAGGAACGACATGAACATGCTGCTTAGGTAGCTGTTTATCAGTAAATATCTACACTGAGATTAAGAAAAGCAGTAGCTTAATAAATTAAGTACTTCCTGGTATGGTTACTGTACTGGTAACTCCCCAAAAGAATCTGGATTGTGGTGAGGGAACAGAGAAAAAAGCTCATTTAGGACCTGCACATACGAAGGGGGTAGGCAGCTGTATATCGGGGAGTAAACCTTCTGAGAATAAAAACAGCTGGAGCTTGTTAAGGTAATTACACAGGGGAAAGGATAATGTACTGGGAACTCCTCAGAAGAATCTGATTTGTGGTGAGGGAGAGAGATAAAAGCTCATTTAGGAACGACATGAACATGCTGCGTAGGTAGCTGTTTATCAGTAAATATCTCCACTGAGATTAAGAAAAGCAGTAGCTTAATATATTAAGTACTTCCTGGTATGCTTCCTGTACTGGTAACTCCCCAAGAGAATCTGGATTGTGGTGAGGGAACAGAGAAAAAAGCTCATTTCGGACCTGCACTTACGAAGGGGGTAGGCAGCTGTATATCAGGGAGTAAACCTTCTGAGAATAAAAACAGCTGGAGCTTGTTAAGGTAATTACACAGGGGAAAGGATAATGTACTGGGAACTCCTCAGAAGGATCTGATTTGTGGTGAGGGGAGAGAGATAAAAGCTCATTTAGGAAGGACATGAACATGCTGCGAACGTAGCTGTTTATCAGTAAATATCTCCACTGAGATTAAGAAAAGCAGTAGCTTAATAAATTAAGTACTTCCTGGTATGGTTACTGTACTGGTAACTCCCCAAAAGAATCTGGATTTTGGTGAGGGAACAGAGAAAAAAGCTCATATAGGACCTGCACTTACGAAGGGCGTCGGCACCTGTATATCAGGGAGTAAACCTTCTGAGAATAAAAACAGCTGGAGCTTGTTAAGGTAATTACACAGGGGAAAGGATAATGTACTGGGAACTCCTCATAAGAATCTGATTTGTGGTGAGGGGAGAGAGATAAAAGCTCATTTAGGAACGACATGAACATGCTGCGTAGGTAGCTGTTTATCAGTAAATATCTCCACTGAGATTAAGAAAAGCAGTAGCTTAATAAATTAAGTACTTCCATGTATGGTTACTGTACTGTTAACTCCCCAAAGAATCTGGATTGTGGTGAAGGAACAGAGAAAAAAGCTCATTTAGGACTTGCACTTACGAAGGGGGTAGGCAGCTGTATATCAGGGAGTAAACCTTCTGACAATAAAAACAGCTGGAGGTTGTTAAGGTAATTACACAGGGGAAAGGATAATGTACTGGGAACTCCTTAGAAGAATCTGATTTGTGGTGAGGGGAGAGAGATAAAAGCTCATTTAGGAACGACATGAACATGCTGCGTACGTAGCTGTTTATCAGTAAATATCTCCACTGAGATTAAGAAAAGCAGTAGCTTAATAAATTAAGTACTTCCTGGTATGTTTACTGTACTGGTAACTCCCCAAAAGAATCTGGATTGTGGTGAGGGAACAGAGAAAAAAGCTCATTTAGGACCTGCACTTACGAAGGGGGTAGGCAGCTGTATATCAGGGAGTAAACCTTCTGAGAATAAAACAGCTGGAACTTGTTAAGGTAATTACACAGGGGAAAGGATAATGTACTGGGAACAACTCAGAAGAATCTGATTTGTGGTGAGGGGAGAGAGATAAAAGCTCATTTAGGAACGACATGTACATGCTGCGTACGTAGCTGTTAATCAGTAAATATCTTCACTGAGATTAAGAAAAGCAGTAGCTAATAAATTAAGTACTTCCTGGTATGATTCCTGTACTGGTAACTCCCCAAAAGAATCTGGATTGTGGTGAGGGAACAGAGAAAAAAGCTCATTTAGGATCTGCACTTACGAAGGGGGTAGGCAGCTGTATATCAGGGAGTAAACCTTCTGAGAATAAAAACAGCTGGAGCTTGTTAAGGTAATTACACAGGGGAAAGGATAATGTACTGGGAACTCCTCAGAAGAATCTGATTTGTGGTGATGGGAGAGAGATAAAAGCTCATTTAGGAACGACATGAACATGCTGCGTAGGTAGCTGTTTATCAGTAAATATCTCCACTGAGATTAAGAAAAGCAGTAGCTTAATAAATTAAGTACTTCCTGGTATGGTTACTGTACTGGTAACTCCCCAAAAGAATCTGGATCGTGGTGAGGGAACAGAGAAAAAAGCTCATTTAGGACCTGCACTTACGAAGGGGGTAGGCAGCTGTATATCAGGGAGTATACCTTCTGAGAACAAAAACAGCTGGAGCTTGTTAAGGTAATTACACAGGGGAAAGGATAATGTACTGGGAACTCCTCAGAAGAGTCTGATTTGTGGTGAGCGGAGAGAGATAAAAGCTCATTTAGGAACGACATGAACATGCTGCATAGGTAGCTATTTATCAGTAAAAATCTCCACTAAGATTAAGAAAAGCAGTAGCTTAATAAATTAAGTACTTCCTGGTATGGTTACTGTACTGGTAACTCCCCAAAAGAATCTGGATTGTGGTGAGGGAACAGAGAAAAAAGCTCATTTAGGAACTGCACTTAAGAAGGGGGTAGGCAGCTGTATATCAGGGAGTAAACCTTCTGAGAATAAAAACAGCTGGAGCTTGTTAAGGTAATTACACAGGGGAAAGGATAATGTACTGGGAACTCCTCAGAAGAATCTGATTTGTGGTGAGGGAAGAGAGATAGAAGCTCATTTAAGAACGACATGAAAATGCTGCCTAGTAGCTGTTTATCAGTACATATCTCCACTGAGATTAAGAAAAGCAGTAGCTTAATAAATTAAGTACTTCCTGGTATGGTTACTGTACTGGTAACTCCCCAAAAGAATCTGGATTGTGGTGAGGGAACAGAGAAAAAAGCTCATTTAGGACCTGCACTTACGAAGGGGGTAGGCAGCTGTATATCAGGGAGTAAACCTTCTGAGAATAAAAACAGCTCTAGCTTGTTAAGGTAATTACACAGGGGAAAGGATAATGTACTGGGAACTCCTCAGAAGAATCTGATTTGTGGTGAGGGGAGAGAGATAAAAGCTCATTTAGGAACGACATGAACATGCTGCGTAGGTAGCTGTTTATCAGTAAATATCTCCACTGAGATTAAGAAAAGCAGTAGCTTAATAAATTAAGTACTTCCTGGTATGGTTACTGTACTGGTACCTCCCCAAAAGAATCTGGAATGTGGTGAGGGAACAGAGAAAAAAGCTCATTTAGGACCTGCACTTACGAAGGGGGTAGGCAGCAGTATATCAGGGAGTAAACCTTCTGAGAATAAAAACAGCTGGAGCTTGTTAAGGTAATTACACAGGGGAAAGGATAATGTACTGGGAACTCCTCAGAAGAATCTGATTTGTGGTGAGGGGAGACAGATAAAAGCTCATTTAGGAACGACATGAACATGCTGCGTAGGTAGCTGTTTATCAGTAAATATCTCCACTTAGATTAAGAAAAGCAGTAGCTTAATAAATTAAGTACTTCCTGGTATGGTTACTGTACTGGTAACTCCCCAAAAGAATCTGGATTGGGGTGAGGGAACAGAGAAAAAAGCTCATTTAGGACCTGCACTTACGAAGGCTATAGGCAGTTGTATATCAGGGAGTAAACCTTCTTAGAATAAAAACAGCTGGAGCTTGTAAAGGTAATTACACAGGGGAAAGGATAATGTACTGGGAACTCTCAGAAGAATCTGATTTGTGGTGAGGGGAGAGAGATTAAAGCTCATTTAGGAACGACATGAACATGCTGCGTAGGTAGCTGTTTATTAGTAAATATCTCCACTGAGATTAAGAAAATCAGTACCTTAATAAATTAAGTACTTCCTGGTATGGTTACTGTACTGGTAACTCCCCAAAAGAATCTGGATTGTGGTGAGGGAACAGAGAAAAAAGCTCATTTAGGACCTGCACTTACGAAGGGGGTAGGCAGCTGTATATCAGGGAGTAAACCTTCTGAGAATAAAAACAGCTGGAGCTTGTTAAGGTAATTACACAGGGGAAAGGATAATGTACTGGGAACTCCTCAGAAGAATCTGATTTGTGGTGAGGGGAGAGAGAAAAAAGCTCATATAGGAACGACATGAACATGCTGCGTAGTTAGCTGTTTATCAGTAAATATCTCCACTGAGATTAAGAAAAGCAGTAGCTTAATAAATTAAGTACTTCCTTGTATGGTTACTGTACTGGTACCTCCCCAAAAGTATCTGGATTGTGGTGAGGGAACAGAGAAAAAAGCTCATTTAGGACCTGCACTTACGAAGGGGGTTGGCAGCTGTATATCAGGGAGTAAACCGTCTGAGGATAAAAACAGCTGGAGCTTGTTAAGGTAAGTACACAGGGGAAAGGATAATGTACTGGGAACTCCTCAGAAGAATCTGATTTGTGGTGAGGGGAGAGAGATAAAAGCTCATTTAGGAACGACATGACCATGCCTGGTAGGTAGCTGTTTATCAGTAAATATCTCCACTGAGATTAAGAAAAGCAGTAGCTTAATAAATTAAGTACTTCCTAGTAAAAAAAATGAAAATAAATTAAGTTCTTCCTGGTATGGTTACTTTACTGGTAACTCCCAAAAGAATCTGGATTGTGGTGAGGGATCAGAGAAAAAAGCTCATTAAGGACCTGCACTTACGAAGGGGGTAGGCAGCTGTATATCAGGGAGTAAACCTTCTGAGAATAAAAACAGCTGGAGCTTGTTAAGGTAATTCCACAGGGGAAAGGATAATGTACTGGGAACTCCTCAGAAGAATCTGATTTGTGGTGAGGGAGAGAGATAAAAGCTCATTTAGGAACGACATGAACATGCTGCGTAGGTAGCTGTTTATCAGTAAATATCTCCCCTGAGATTAAGAAAACCAGTAGCTTAATATATTAAGTACTTCCTGGTATGGTTACTGTACTGGTAACTCCCCAAAAGAATCTGGATTGTGGTTTGGGAACAGAGAAAAAAGCTCATTTAGGACCTGCACTTACGAAGGGGGTAGGCAGCTGTATATCAGGGAGTAAACCTTCTGAGAATAAAAACAGCTGGAGCTTGTTAAGGTAATTACACAGGGGAAAGGATAATGTACTGGGAACTCCTCAGAAGAATCTGATTTGTGGTGAGGGGAGAGAGATAAAAGCTCATTTAGGAACGACATGGACATGCTGCGTAGGTAGCTGTTTATCATTAAATATCTCCACTGAGATTAAGAAAAGCAGTAGCTTAATAAATTAAGTACTTCCTGATATGGTTACTGTACTGGTAACTCCCCAAAAGAATCTGGATTGTTATGAGGGAACAGAGAAAAAAGCTCATTTAGGACCTGCACTTACGAAGGGGGTAGGCAGCTGTATATCAGGGAGTAAACCTTCTGAGAATAAAAACAGCTGGAGCTTGTTAAGGTAATTACAAAGGGGAAAGGATAATGTACTGGGAACTCCTCAGAAGAATCTGATTTGTGGTGAGGGGAGAGAGATAAAAGCTCATTTAGGAACGAAATGAACATGCTGCGTACGTAGCTGTTTATCAGTAAATATCTCCACTGAGATTAAGAAAAGCAGTAGCTTAATAAATTAAGTACTTCCTGGTGTGGGAGTGCTTTCTCTGCTCCGGCTCAAGTGCTCATTTCTTTCTCTCTTATTATCCTCGCATCGCCTTCTACCCCAACCCTCGGCCTGCAGGTTTGTCGGGGTGAGACGTGGGGATGTCTCCGTCCTGGAGGGCGCGCGACCCGCGTGGCAATGTGACCGCTATCCTACTCTTGAAGCAACGGACATAGACAACGGGTCAGCTTCTGAGAGCGAACTAACTTTATTGAGAGAGGGGCAAGGGTAGATGATCCTGGGGAAGGGGGTTGGCCAGGATTACCATAGGCCACGAGCTGTCAGGTGACCTCCAAGGGTCTGGTCACTTGACCTCCAAGGGGCTACGTCACTCTGAGTGGGCCAAACCAGGACGGGGCTGGTAGGCGTCAGGCTGGCTGCCAGCTAAGTCGGGGGTCTCTTATCGGAACTGTTTCTCCAGATTCCAATGTAGAGAGGATGGAAGCGCTGCATTCCCCAGCTGGGGGAGTTGCCTCAGGCCCCTTCCATCTAGGGGGGAAGATGGACCCCAACATCTGGTATGGTTACTGTACTGGTAACTCCCCAAGAGAATCTGGATTGTGGTGAGGGAACAGAGAAAAAAGCTCATTTAGGACCTGCACTTACGAAGGGGGTAGGCAGCAGTATATCAGGGAGTAAACATTCTGAGAATAAAAACAGCTGGAACTTGTTAAGGTAATTACACAGGGGAAAGGATAATGTACTGGGTACTCCTCAGAAGAATCTGAGTTGTTAGTGAGGGGAGAGAGATAAAAGCTCATTTAGGAACGATATGAACATGCTTCCTAGGTAGCGGTTTATCAGTACATATCTCCAATGAGATTAAGAAAGCAGTAGCTTAATAAATTAAGTACTTCCTGGTATGGTTCCTGTACTGGTAACTCCCCAAAAGAATCTGGATTGTGGTGAGGGAACAGAGAACAAAGCTCATTTAGGACCTGCACTTACGAAGGGGGTAGGCAGCTGTATATCAGGGAGTAAACCTTCTGAGAATAAAAACAGCTGGAGCTTGTTAAGGTAATTACACAGGGGAAAGGATAATGTACTGGGAACTCCTCAGAAGAATCTGATTTGTGGTGAGGGGAGAGAGATAAAAGCTCATTTAGAAATGACATGACCATGCTGCGTAGGTAGCTGTTTATCAGTAAATATCTCCACTGAGATTAAGAAAAGCAGTAGCTTAATAAATTAAGTACTTCCTGGTATGGTTACTGTACTGGTAACTCCCCAAAAGAATCTGGATTGTGGTGAGGGAACAGAGAAAAAAGCTCATTTAGGACCTGCACTTACGAAGTGGGTAGGCAGCTGTATATCAGGAAGTAAACCTTTTGAGAATACAAACAGCTGGAGCTTTTTAAGATAATTACACAGGGGAAAGGATAATGTACTGGGAACTCCTCAGAAGAATCTGATTTGTGGTGAGGGGAGAGAGATAAAAGCTCATTTAGGAACGACATGAACATGCTGCGTATGTAGCTGTTTATCAGTAAATATCTCCACTGAGATTAAGAAAAGCAGTAGCTTAATAAATTAAGAACTTCCTGGTATGGTTACTGTACTGGTAACTCCCCAAAAGAATCTGGATTGTGGTGAGGGAACAGAAAAAAAAGCTCATTTAGGACCTGCACTTACGAAGGGGGTAGGCAGCTGTATATCAGGGAGTAAACCTTCTGAAAATAAAAACAGCTGGAGCTTGTTAAGGTAATTACACAGGGGAAAGGATAATGTACTGGGAACTCCTCAGAAGAATCTGATTTGTGGTGAGGGGAGAGAGATATAAGCTCATTTAGCAACGACATGAACATGCTGCGTAGGTAGCTGTTTATCAGTAAATATCTCCACTGAGATTAAGAAAAGCAGTAGCTTAATAAATTAAGTACTTCCTGCTATGCATACTGTACTGGTAACTCCCCAAAAGAATCTGGATTGTGGTGAGGGAAAAGAGAGAAAAGCTCATTTAGGACCTGCACTTACGAAGGGGGTAGGCAGCTGTATATCAGGGAGTAAACCTTCTGAGAATAAAAACAGCTGGAGCTTGTTAAGGTAATTACACCGGGGAAAGGATAATGTACTGGGAACTCCTCAGAAGAATCTGATTTGTGGTGAGGTTAGAGAGATAAAAGCTCATTTAGAAACGACATGAACATGCTGCGTAGGTAGCTGTTTATCAGTAAATGTCTCCACTGAGATTACGAAAAGCATTAGCGGGGCTGGGGATATAGCCTAGTGGCAAGAGTGCCTGCCTCGGATACACGAGGCCCTAGGTTCGATTCCCCAGCACCACATATACAGAAAACGACCAGAAGCGGCGCTGTGGCTCAAGTGGCATAGTGCTAGCCTTGAGCTGGAAGAAGCCAGGGACAGTGCTCAGGCCCTGAGTCCAAGGCACAGGACTGGCCAAAAAAAAAAAAAAAAAAAAAAACAAAAACAATAGCTTACTAAATTAAGTACTTCCTGGTATGGTTACTGTACTGGTAACTCCCCAAAAGATTCTGGATTGTGGTGAGGGAACACAGAAAAAAGCTCACTTAGGACCTGCACTTACAAAGGGGGTAGGCAGCTGTATATCAGGGAGTATCCCTTCTGAGAATAAAAACAGCTGCAGTTTGGTAAGGTAATTACACAGGGGAAAGGTTAATGTACTGGGAACTCCTCAGAAGAATCTGATTTGTGGTGAGGGGAGAGAGATAAAAGCTCATTTAGGAACGACATGAAAATGCTGCGTAGGTAGCTGTTTATCAGTAAATATCTCCACTGAGATTAAGAAAAGCAGTAGCTTAATAAATTAAGTACTTCCTGGTATGGTTACTGTACTGATAACTCCCCAAAAGAATCTGGATTGTGGTGAGGGAACAGAGAAAAAAGCTCATTTAGGACCTGCACTTACGAAGAGGGTAGGTAGCTGTATATCAGGAAGAAAACCTTCTGAGAATAAAAACAGCTGGAGCTTGTTAAGGTAATTACACAGGGGAAAGGATAATGTACTGGGAACTCCTCAGAAGAATCTGATTTGTGGTGAGGGGAGAGAGATAAAAGCTCATTTAGGAACGACATTAACATGCTGAGTAGGTAGCTGTTTATCAGTAAATATCTCCACTGAGATTAAGAAAAGCAGTAGCTTAATAAATTAAGTACTTCCTGGTATGGTTACTCTACTGGAAACTCCCCAAAAGAATCTGGATTGTGGTGAGGGAACAGATCTAACAGCTCTTTTAGGACCTGCACTTACGAAGGGTTAGGCAGATGTATATCAGTGAGTATCCCTTCTGAGAATGAAAACAGCTGGAGCTTGTTAAGGTAATTACACAGGGGACAGGATAATGTACTGGGAACTCCTCAGAAGAATCTGATTTGTGGGGAGGGGAGAGAGATAAAAGCTCATTTAAGAACGACATGAAAATGCTGCATAGGTAGCTTTTTATCAGTAAATATCTCCACTGAGATTAAGAAAAGCAGTAGCTTAATAAATTAAGTACTTCCTGGTATGGTTACTGTACTGGTAACTCCCCAAAAGAATCTGGATTGTGGTGAGGGAACAGAGAAAAAAGCTCCTTTAGGACCTGCACTTACGAAGGGGGTAGGCAGCTGTATATCAGGAAGTAAACCTTCTGAGAATAAAAACAGCTGGAGCTTGTTAAGGTAATTATACAGGGGAAAGGATAATGTACTGGGAACTCCTCAGAAGAATCTGATTTGTGGTGAGGGGTGAGAGATAAAAGCTCATTTAGGAACGACATGAACATGCTGCTTAGGTAGCTGTTTATCAGTAAATATCTACACTGAGATTAAGAAAAGCAGTAGCTTAATAAATTAAGTACTTCCTGGTATGGTTACTGTACTGGTAACTCCCCAAAAGAATCTGGATTGTGGTGAGGGAACAGAGAAAAAAGCTCATTTAGGTCCTGCACTTACGAAGGGGGTAGGCAGCAGTATATCAGGGAGTAAACCTTCTGATAATAAAAACAGCTGGAGCTTGTTAAGGTAATTACACAGGGGAAACGATATTGTACTGGGAACTCCTCAGAAGAATCTGATTTGTGGTGAGGGAAGAGAGATAAAAGCTCATTTAGGAACGACATGAACATGCTGCGTAGGTAGCTGTTTATCAGTAAATATCTCCACTGAGATTAAGAAAAGCAGTAGCTTAATAAATTAAGTACTTCCTGGTATGGTTACTGTACTGGTAACTCCCCAAAAGGATCAGGATTGTGGTGAGGGAACAGAGAAAAAAGCTCATTTAGGACCTGCACTGACGAAGGGGGTAGGCAGCTGTATATCAGGAGTGTCCCTTCTGAGAATAAAAACATCTGGAGCTTGTTAAGGTAATTACACAGGGGAAAGGATAGTGTACTGGGAACTCCTCAGAAGAATCTGATTTGTGGTGAGGGGAGAGAGATAAAAGCTCATTTAGGAACGACATGAACATGCTGCATAGGTAGCTGTTTATCAGTAAATATCTCCACTGAGATTAAGAAAAGCAGTAGCTTAATAAATTAAGTACTTCCTGGTATGGTTACTGTACTGGTAACTCCCCAAAATAATCTGGATTTTGGTGAGGAAACAGAGAAAAAAATCTCATTTAGGACCTGCACTTACGCAGGGGATAGGCAGCTATATATCAGGGAGTATCCCTTCTGAGAATAAAAACAGCTGGAGCTTGTTAAGGTAATTACACAGGGGAAAGGATAATGTACTGGGAACTCCTCAAAAGAATCTGATTTGTGGTGAGGGGAGAGATAAAAGCTCATTAAGAACGAAATGAAAATGCTGCATAGGTAGCTGTTTATCAGTAAATATCTCCACTGAGATTAAGAAAAGCAGTACCTTAATAAATTAAGTACTTCCTGGTATGGTTACTGTACTGGTAACTCCCCAAAAGAATCTGGATTGTGGTGAGGGAACAGAGAAAAAAGCTCATTTATGACCTGCACTTACGAAGGGGGTAGGCAGCTGTATATCAGGGAGTAAACCTTGTGAGAATAAAAACAGCTGGTGCATGTTAAGGTAATTACACAGGGGAAAGGATAATGTACTGGGAACTCCACAGAAGAATCTGAATTGTGGTAAGGGGAGAGAGATAAAAGCTCATTTAGGAACGACATGAACATGCTGCGTAGGTAGCTGTTTATCAGTAAATATCTCCACTGAGATTAAGAAAAGCAGTAGCTTAATAAATTAAGTACTTCCTGGTATGGTTACTGTACTGGTGTCTCCCCAAAAGAATCTGGATTGTGGCGAGGGAACAGAGATAAAAGCTCATTTATTACCTCCACTTACGAAGGGGGTAGGCAGCTGTATATCAGGGAGTAAACCTTCTGAGAATAAAAACAGCTGGAGCTTGTTAAGATAATTACACATGGGAAAGGAATATGTACTGGGAACTCTTCAGAAGAATCTGATTTGTGGTGAGGGGAGAGAGATAAAAGCTCATTTAGGAACGCCATGAACATGCTGGGTAGGTAGCTGTTTATCAGTAAATATCTCCACTGAGATTAAGAAAAGCAGTAGCTTAATAAATTAAGTACTTCCTGGTATGGTTACTGTACTGGTAACTCCCCAAAAGAATCTGGATTGTGGTGAGGGAACAGAGAAAAAAGCTCATTTAGGACCTGCACTGACGAAGGGGGTAGGCAGCTGTATATCAGGGAGTGTCACTTTTGAGAATAAAAACAGCTGGAGCTTGTTAACGTAATTACACAGGGGAAAGGATAATGTACTGGGAACTCCTCAGAAGAATCTGATTTGTGGTGAGGGGAGAGAGATAAAAGCTCATTTAGGAACGACATGAAAATACTGCATAGGTAGCTGTTTATCAGTAAATATCTCCACTGAGATTAAGAAAAGCAGTAGCTTAATAAATTAAGTATGTCATGGTGTGGTTACTATACTGGTAACTCCCCAAAAGAATCTGGATTGTGGTGAGGGAACAGAGAAAAAAGCTCATTTAGGACCTGCACTTACGAATAGGTTAGGCAGCTGTATATCAGGGAGTAAACCTTCTGAGAATAAAAACAGCTCGAGCTTGTTAAGGTAATTACACAGGGGAAAGGATAATGTACTGGGAACTCCTCAGAAGAATCTGATTTGTGGTGAGGGGAGAGAGATAAAAGCTCATTTAGGAACGACATGAACATGCTGCATAGGTAGATGTTTATCAGTAAATATCTCCACTGTGATTAAGAAAAGCAGTAGCTTAATAAATTAAGTACTTCCTGGTATGGTTACTGTACTGGTAACTCCCCAAAAGAATCTGGATTGTGGTGAGGGAACAGAGAAAAAAGCTCCTTTAGGACCTGCACTTACGAAGGGGGTAGGCAGCTGTATATCAGGAAGTAAACCTTCTGAGAATAAAAACAGCTGGAGCTTGTTAAGGTAATTATACAGGGGAAAGGATAATGTACTGGGAACTCCTCAGAAGAATCTGATTTGTGGTGAGGGGAGAGAGATAAAAGCTCATTTATGAACGACATGAAAATGCTGCATATGGAGCTGTTTATCTGTAAATATCTCCACTGAGATTAAGAAAAGCAGTAGCTTAATAAATTAAGTACTTCCTGGTATGGTTAATGTACTGGTAACTCCCCAAAAGAATCTGGATTGTGGTGAGGGAACAGAGAAAAAAGCTCATTTAAGACCTGCACTTACGAAGGGCGTAGGCAGTGTATATCAGGGAGTATCCCTTCTGAGAATAAAAACAGCTGGAGCTTGTTAAGGTAGGGAGTAAACCTTCTGAGAATAAAAACAGCTGGAGCTTGTTAAGGTAATTACACAGGTGAAAGGATAATGTACTGGGAACTCCTCAGAAGAATCTGATTTGTGGTGAGGGGTGAGAGATAAAAGCTCATTTAGGAACGACATGAACATGCTGCTTAGGTAGCTGTTTATCAGTAAATATCTACACTGAGATTAAGAAAAGCAGTAGCTTAATAAATTAAGTACTTCCTGGTATGGTTACTGTACTGGTAACTCCCCAAAAGAATCTGGATTGTGGTGAGGGAACAGAGAAAAAAGCTCATTTAGGACCTGCACATACGAAGGGGGTAGGCAGCTGTATATCGGGGAGTAAACCTTCTGAGAATAAAAACAGCTGGAGCTTGTTAAGGTAATTACACAGGGGAAAGGATAATGTACTGGGAACTCCTCAGAAGAATCTGATTTGTGGTGAGGGGAGAGAGATAAAAGCTCATTTAGGAACGACATGAACATGCTGCGTAGGTAGCTGTTTATCAGTAAATATCTCCACTGAGATTAAGAAAAGCAGTAGCTTAATAAATTAAGTACTTCCTGGTATGCTTCCTGTACTGGTAACTCCCCAAGAGAATCTGGATTGTGGTGAGGGAACAGAGAAAAAAGCTCATTTCGGACCTGCACTTACGAAGGGGGTAGGCAGCTGTATATCAGGGAGTAAACCTTCTGAGAATAAAAACAGCTGGAGCTTGTTAAGGTAATTACACAGGGGAAAGGATAATGTACTGGGAACTCCTCAGAAGGATCTGATTTGTGGTGAGGGGAGAGAGATAAAAGCTCATTTAGGAAGGACATGAACATGCTGCGAACGTAGCTGTTTATCAGTAAATATCTCCACTGAGATTAAGAAAAGCAGTAGCTTAATAAATTAAGTACTTCCTGGTATGGTTACTGTACTGGTAACTCCCAAAAGAATCTGGATTTTGGTGAGGGAACAGAGAAAAAAGCTCATATAGGACCTGCACTTACGAAGGGCGTAGGCACCTGTATATCAGGGAGTAAACCTTCTGAGAATAAAAACAGCTGGAGCTTGTTAAGGTAATTACACAGGGGAAAGGATAATGTACTGGGAACTCCTCATAAGAATCTGATTTGTGGTGAGGGGAGAGAGATAAAAGCTCATTTAGGAACGACATGAACATGCTGCGTAGGTAGCTGTTTATCAGTAAATATCTCCACTGAGATTAAGAAAAGCAGTAGCTTAATAAATTAAGTACTTCCATGTATGGTTACTGTACTGTTAACTCCCCAAAGAATCT
This sequence comes from Perognathus longimembris pacificus, assembly GCF_023159225.1. Lineage (NCBI taxonomy): Eukaryota > Metazoa > Chordata > Mammalia > Rodentia > Heteromyidae > Perognathus > Perognathus longimembris. The sequence continues at coordinate 25,451 of NW_025956526.1, forward strand.
GGATTGTGGTGAAGGAACAGAGAAAAAAGCTCATTTAGGACTTGCACTTACGAAGGGGGTAGGCAGCTGTATATCAGGGAGTAAACCTTCTGACAATAAAAACAGCTGGAGGTTGTTAAGGTAATTACACAGGGGAAAGGATAATGTACTGGGAACTCCTTAGAAGAATCTGATTTGTGGTGAGGGGAGAGAGATAAAAGCTCATTTAGGAACGACATGAACATGCTGCGTACGTAGCTGTTTATCAGTAAATATCTCCACTGAGATTAAGAAAAGCAGTAGCTTAATAAATTAAGTACTTCCTGGTATGTTTACTGTACTGGTAACTCCCCAAAAGAATCTGGATTGTGGTGAGGGAACAGAGAAAAAAGCTCATTTAGGACCTGCACTTACGAAGGGGGTAGGCAGCTGTATATCAGGGAGTAAACCTTCTGAGAATAAAACAGCTGGAACTTGTTAAGGTAATTACACAGGGGAAAGGATAATGTACTGGGAACAACTCAGAAGAATCTGATTTGTGGTGAGGGGAGAGAGATAAAAGCTCATTTAGGAACGACATGTACATGCTGCGTACGTAGCTGTTAATCAGTAAATATCTCCACTGAGATTAAGAAAAGCAGTAGCTTAATAAATTAAGTACTTCCTGGTATGCTTCCTGTACTGGTAACTCCCCAAAAGAATCTGGATTGTGGTGAGGGAACAGAGAAAAAAGCTCATTTAGGATCTGCACTTACGAAGGGGGTAGGCAGCTGTATATCAGGGAGTAAACCTTCTGAGAATAAAAACAGCTGGAGCTTGTTAAGGTAATTACACAGGGGAAAGGATAATGTACTGGGAACTCCTCAGAAGAATCTGATTTGTGGTGATGGGAGAGAGATAAAAGCTCATTTAGGAACGACATGAACATGCTGCGTAGGTAGCTGTTTATCAGTAAATATCTCCACTGAGATTAAGAAAAGCAGTAGCTTAATAAATTAAGTACTTCCTGGTATGGTTACTGTACTGGTAACTCCCCAAAAGAATCTGGATCGTGGTGAGGGAATAGAGAAAAAAGCTCATTTAGGACCTGCACTTACGAAGGGGGTAGGCAGCTGTATATCAGGCAGTAAAGCTTCTGAGAATAAAAACAGCTGGAGCTTGTTAAGGTAATTACAAGGGGGAAAGGATAATGTACTGGGAACTCTCAGAAGAATCTGATTTGTGGTGAGGGGAGAGAGTGAAAAGCTCATTTAGGAACAACATGAACATGCTGCGTAGGTAGCTGTTTATCAGTAAATATCTCCACTGAGATTAAGAAAAACAGTAGCTTAATAAATTAAGTACTTCCTGGTATGGTTACTGTACTGGTAACTCCCCAAAGAATCTGGATTGTGGTGAGGGAACAGAGAAAAAAGCTCATTTAGGACCTGCACTTACGAAGGGGGTAGGCAGCTGTATATCAGGGAGTAAACCTTCTGAGAATAAAAACAGCTGGAGCTTGTTAAGGTAATTACACAGGGGAAAGGATAATGTACTGGGAACTCCTCAGAAGAATCTGATTTGTGGTGAGGGGAGAGAGATAAAAGCTCATTTAGGAACGACATGATCATGCTGCGTAGGTAGCTGTTTATCAGTAAATATCTCCACTGAGATTAAGAAAAGCAGTAGCTTACTAAATTAAGTACTTCCTGGTGTGGTTACTGTACTGGTAACTCCCCAAAAGAATCTGGATTGTGGTGAGGGAACAGAGAAAAAAGCTCATTTAAGACCTGCACTTACGAAGGGGGTAGGAAGCTGTATATCAGGGAGTAAACCTTCTGAGAATAAAAACAGCTGGAGCTTGTTAAGGTAATTACACAGGGGAAAGGATAATGTACTGGGAACTCCTCAGAAGAATCTGATTTGTGGTGATGGGAGAGAGATAAAAGCTCATTTAGGATCGACATGAACATGCTGCGTAGGTAGCTGTTTATCAGTAAATATCTCCACTGAGATTAAGAAAAGCAGTAGCTTAATAAATTAAGTACTTCCTGGTATGGTTACTGTACTGGTAACTCCCCAAAAGAATCTGGATTGTGGTGAGGGAACAGAGAAAAAAGCTCATATAGGACCTGCACTTACGAAGTGCGTAGGCACCAGTATATCAGGGAGTAAACCTTCTGAGAATAAAAACAGCTGGAGCTTGTTAAGGTAATTACACAATGGAAAGGATAATGTACTGGGAACTCCTCAGAAGAATCTGATTTGTGGTGAGGGGAGAGAGATAAAAGCTCATTTAGGAAGGACATGAACATGCTGCATACGTAGCTGTTTATCAGTAAATATCTCCACTGAGATTAAGAAAAGCAGTAGCTTAATAAATTAAGTACTTCCTGGTATGGTTACTGTACTGGTAACTCCCCAAAAGAATCTGGATTGTGGTGAGGGAACAGAGAAAAAAGCTCATTTAGGACCTGCACTTACGAAGGGGGTAGGCAGCTGTATATCAGGGAGGAAACCTTCTGAGAATAAAAACAGCTGGAGCTTGTTAAGGTAATTACACAGGGGAAAGGATAATGTACTGGGAACTCCTCAGAAGAATCTGATTTGTGGTGAGGGGAGAGAGATAAAAGCTCATTTAGGAACGACATGAACATGCTGAGTAGGTAGCTGTTTATCAGTAAATATCTCCACTGAGATTAAGAAAAGCAGTAGCTTAATATATTAAGTACTTCCTGGTATGCTTCCTGTACTGGTAACTCCCCAAGAGAATCTGGATTGTGGTGAGGGAACAGAGAAAAAAGCTCATTTCGGACCTGCACTTACGAAGGGGTTAGGCAGCTGTATATCAGGGAGTAAACCTTCTGAGAATAAAAACAGCTGGAGCTTGTTAAGGTAATTACACAGGGGAAAGGATAATGTACTGGGAACTCCTCAGAAGGATCTGATTTGTGGTGAGGTGAGAGAGATAAAAGCTCATTTAGGAAGGACATGAACATGCTGCGTACGTAGCTGTTTATCAGTAAATATCTCCACTGAGATTAAGAAAAGCAGTAGCTTAATAAATTAAGTACTTCCTGGTATGGTTACTGTACTGGTAACTCCCCAAAAGAATCTGGATTTTGGTGAGGGAACAGAGAAAAAAGCTCATATAGGACCTGCACTTACGAAGGGCGTAGGCACCTGTATATCAGGGAGTAAACCTTCTGAGAATAAAACAGCTGGAGCTTGTTAAGGTAATTACACAGGGGAAAGGATAATGTACTGGAAAATCCTCAGAAGAATCTGATTTGTGGTGAGGGGAGAGAGATAAAAGCTCATTTAGGAACGCCATGAACATGCTGGGTAGGTAGCTGTTTATCAGTAAATATCTCCACTGAGATTAAGAAAAGCAGTAGATTAATAAATTAAGTACTTCCTGGTATGGATACTGTACTGGTAACTCCCCAAAAGAATCTGGATTGTGGTGAGGGAACAGAGAAAAAAGCTCATTTAGGACCTGCACTTACGAAGGGGGTATGCAGCTGTATAATAGGGAGTAAACCTTCTGAGAATAAAAACTGCTGGAACTGTTAAGGTAATTACACAGGGGAAAGGATAATGTACTGGGAACTCCTCAGAAGAATCTGATTTGTGGTGAGCGGAGAGAGATAAAAGCTCATTTAGGAACGACATGAACATGCTGCCTAGGTAGCTGTTTATCAGTAAATATCTCCACTGAGATTAAGAAAAGCAGTAGCTTAATAAATTATGTACTTCCTGGTATGGTTCCTGTACTGGTAACTCCCCAAAGAATCTGGATTGTGGTGAGGGAACAGAGAAAAAAGCTCATTTAGGACCTGCACTTACGAAGGGGGTAGGCAGCTGTATATCAGGGAGTAAACCTGAGAATAAAAACAGCTGGAGCTTGTTAAGGTAATTACACAGGGGAAAGGATAATGTACTGGGAACTCCTCAGAAGAATCTGATTTGTGGTGAGGGGAGAGAGATAAAAGCTCATTTAAGAACGACATGAACATGCTGCGTAGGTAGCTGTTTATCAGTAAATATCTCCAATGAGATTAAGAAAAGCAGTAGCTTAATAAATTAAGTACTTCCTGGTATGGTTACTGTACTGGTAACTCCCCAATAGAATCTGGATTGTGGTGAGGGAACAGAGAAAAAAGCTCATTTAGGACCTGCACTTACGAAGGGGGTAGGCAGCTGTATATCAGGGAGTAAACCTGAGAATAAAAACAGCTGGAGCTTGTTAAGGTAATTACACAGGGGAAAGGATAATGTACTGGGAACTCCTCATATAAATCTGATTTGTGGTGAGGGGAGTGAGATAAAAGCTCATTTAGGAACGACATGAACGTGCTGCGTAGGTAGCTGTTTATCAGTAAATATCTCGACTGAGATTAAGAAAAGCA
>NW_025956527.1:0-27874 GCF_023159225.1 Perognathus longimembris pacificus
TCTAAAGCTCAGTGGAGATATTTACTGATAAACAGCTACCTACGCAGCATGTTCATGTCGTTCCTAAATGAGCTTTTATCTCTCTCCCCTCACCACAAATCAGATTCTTCTGAGGAGTTCCCAGTACTTTATCCTTTCTCCTGTGTAATTACCTTAACAAGCTCCAGCTGTTTTTATTCTCAGAAGGTTTACTCCCTGATATACAGCTGCCTACCCCCTTCGTAAGTGCAGGTCCTAAATGAGCTTTTTTCTCTGTTCCCTCACCACAATCCAGATTCTTTTGGGGAGTTACCAGTACAGTAACCATACCAGGAAGTACTTAATTTATTAAGCTACTGCTTTTCTTAATCTCAGTGGAGATATTTACTGATAAACAGCTACCTACGCAGCATGTTCATGTCGTTCCTAAATGAGCTTTTATCTCTCTCCCCTCACCACAAATCAGATTCTTCTGAGGAGTTCCCAGTACATTATCCTTTCCCCTGTGTAATTACCTTAACAAGCTCCAGCTGTTTTTATTCTCAGAAGGTTTACTCCCTGATATACAGCTGCCTACCCCCTTCGTAAGTGCAGGTCCTAAATGAGCTTTTTTCTCTGTTCCCTCACCACAATCCAGATTCTTTTGGGGAGTTACCAGTACAGTAACCATACCAGGAAGTACTTAATTTATTAAGCTACTGCTTTTCTAAAGCTCATGGAGATATTTACTGATAAACAGCTACCTACGCAGCATGTTCATGTCGTTCCTAAATGAGCTTTTTATCTCTCTCCCCTCACCACAAATCAGATTCTTCTGAGGAGTTCCCAGTACTTTATCCTTTCTCCTGTGTAATTACCTTAACAAGCTCCAGCTGTTTTTATTCTCAGAAGGTTTACTCCCTGATATACAGCTGCCTACCCCCTTCGTAAGTGCAGGTCCTAAATGAGCTTTTTTCTCTGTTCCCTCACCACAATCCAGATTCTTTTGGGGAGTTACCAGTACAGTAACCATACCAGGAAGTACTTAATTTATTAAGCTACTGCTTTTCTTAATCTCAGTGGAGATATTTACTGATAAACAGCTACCTACGCAGCATGTTCATGTCGTTCCTAAATGAGCTTTTATCTCTCTCCCCTCACCACAAATCAGATTCTTCTGAGGAGTTCCCAGTACATTATCCTTTCCCCTGTGTAATTACCTTAACAAGCTGCAGCTGTTTTTATTCTCAGAAGCTTTACTCCCTGATATACAGCTGCCTACCCCCTTCGTAAGTGCAGGTCCTAAATGAGCTTTTTTCTCTGTTCCCTCACCACAATCCAGATTCTTTTGGGGAGTTACCAGTACAGTAACCATACCAGGAAGTACTTAATTTATTAAGCTACTGCTTTTCTAAAGCTCAGTGGAGATATTTACTGATAAACAGCTACCTACGCAGCATGTTCATGTCGTTCCTAAATGAGCTTTTATCTCTCTCCCCTCACCACAAATCAGATTCTTCTGAGGAGTTCCCAGTACATTATCCTTTCCCCTGTGTAATTACCTTAACAAGCTGCAGCTGTTTTTATTCTCAGAAGCTTTACTCCCTGATATACAGCTGCCTACCCCCTTCGTAAGTGCAGGTCCTAAATGAGCTTTTTTCTCTGTTCCCTCACCACAATCCAGATTCTTTTGGGGAGTTACCAGTACAGTAACCATACCAGGAAGTACTTAATTTATTAAGCTACTGCTTTTCTAAAGCTCAGTGGAGATATTTACTGATAAACAGCTACCTACGCAGCATGTTCATGTCGTTCCTAAATGAGCTTTTATCTCTCTCCCCTCACCACAAATCAGATTCTTCTGAGGAGTTCCCAGTACTTTATCCTTTCTCCTGTGTAATTACCTTAACAAGCTCCAGCTGTTTTTATTCTCAGAAGGTTTACTCCCTGATATACAGCTGCCTACCCCCTTCGTAAGTGCAGGTCCTAAATGAGCTTTTTTCTCTGTTCCCTCACCACAATCCAGATTCTTTTGGGGAGTTACCAGTACAGTAACCATACCAGGAAGTACTTAATTTATTAAGCTACTGCTTTTCTAATCTCAGTGGAGATATTTACTGATAAACAGCTACCTACGCAGCATGTTCATGTCGTTCCTAAATGAGCTTTTATCTCTCTCCCCTCACCACAAATCAGATTCTTCTGAGGAGTTCCCAGTACATTATCCTTTCCCCTGTGTAATTACCTTAACAAGCTCCAGCTGTTTTTATTCTCAGAAGGTTTACTCCCTGATATACAGCTGCCTACCCCCTTCGTAAGTGCAGGTCCTAAATGAGCTTTTTTCTCTGTTCCCTCACCACAATCCAGATTCTTTTGGGGAGTTACCAGTACAGTAACCATACCAGGAAGTACTTAATTTATTAAGCTACTGCTTTTCTTAATCTCAGTGGAGATATTTACTGATAAACAGCTACCTACGCAGCATGTTCATGTCGTTCCTAAATGAGCTTTTATCTCTCTCCCCTCACCACAAATCAGATTCTTCTGAGGAGTTCCCAGTACATTATCCTTTCCCCTGTGTAATTACCTTAACAAGCTCCAGCTGTTTTTATTCTCAGAAGCTTTACTCCCTGATATACAGCTGCCTACCCCCTTCGTAAGTGCAGGTCCTAAATGAGCTTTTTTCTCTGTTCCCTCACCACAATCCAGATTCTTTTGGGGAGTTACCAGTACAGTAACCATACCAGGAAGTACTTAATTTATTAAGCTACTGCTTTTCTTAATCTCAGTGGAGATATTTACTGATAAACAGCTACCTACGCAGCATGTTCATGTCGTTCCTAAATGAGCTTTTATCTCTCTCCCCTCACCACAAATCAGATTCTTCTGAGGAGTTCCCAGTACATTATCCTTTCCCCTGTGTAATTACCTTAACAAGCTCCAGCTGTTTTTATTCTCAGAAGGTTTACTCCCTGATATACAGCTGCCTACCCCCTTCGTAAGTGCAGGTCCTAAATGAGCTTTTTTCTCTGTTCCCTCACCACAATCCAGATTCTTTTGGGGAGTTACCAGTACAGTAACCATACCAGGAAGTACTTAATTTATTAAGCTACTGCTTTTCTAAAGCTCAGTGGAGATATTTACTGATAAACAGCTACCTACGCAGCATGTTCATGTCGTTCCTAAATGAGCTTTTATCTCTCTCCCCTCACCACAAATCAGATTCTTCTGAGGAGTTCCCAGTACATTATCCTTTCCCCTGTGTAATTACCTTAACAAGCTCCAGCTGTTTTTATTCTCAGAAGGTTTACTCCCTGATATACAGCTGCCTACCCCCTTCGTAAGTGCAGGTCCTAAATGAGCTTTTTTCTCTGTTCCCTCACCACAATCCAGATTCTTTTGGGGAGTTACCAGTACAGTAACCATACCAGGAAGTACTTAATTTATTAAGCTACTGCTTTTCTAAAGCTCAGTGGAGATATTTACTGATAAACAGCTACCTACGCAGCATGTTCATGTCGTTCCTAAATGAGCTTTTATCTCTCTCCCCTCACCACAAATCAGATTCTTCTGAGGAGTTCCCAGTACATTATCCTTTCCCCTGTGTAATTACCTTAACAAGCTGCAGCTGTTTTTATTCTCAGAAGCTTTACTCCCTGATATACAGCTGCCTACCCCCTTCGTAAGTGCAGGTCCTAAATGAGCTTTTTTCTCTGTTCCCTCACCACAATCCAGATTCTTTTGGGGAGTTACCAGTACAGTAACCATACCAGGAAGTACTTAATTTATTAAGCTACTGCTTTTCTAAAGCTCAGTGGAGATATTTACTGATAAACAGCTACCTACGCAGCATGTTCATGTCGTTCCTAAATGAGCTTTTATCTCTCTCCCCTCACCACAAATCAGATTCTTCTGAGGAGTTCCCAGTACTTTATCCTTTCTCCTGTGTAATTACCTTAACAAGCTCCAGCTGTTTTTATTCTCAGAAGGTTTACTCCCTGATATACAGCTGCCTACCCCCTTCGTAAGTGCAGGTCCTAAATGAGCTTTTTTCTCTGTTCCCTCACCACAATCCAGATTCTTTTGGGGAGTTACCAGTACAGTAACCATACCAGGAAGTACTTAATTTATTAAGCTACTGCTTTTCTAAAGCTCAGTGGAGATATTTACTGATAAACAGCTACCTACGCAGCATGTTCATGTCGTTCCTAAATGAGCTTTTATCTCTCTCCCCTCACCACAAATCAGATTCTTCTGAGGAGTTCCCAGTACATTATCCTTTCCCCTGTGTAATTACCTTAACAAGCTGCAGCTGTTTTTATTCTCAGAAGCTTTACTCCCTGATATACAGCTGCCTACCCCCTTCGTAAGTGCAGGTCCTAAATGAGCTTTTTTCTCTGTTCCCTCACCACAATCCAGATTCTTTTGGGGAGTTACCAGTACAGTAACCATACCAGGAAGTACTTAATATATTAAGCTACTGCTTTTCTAAAGCTCAGTGGAGATATTTACTGATAAACAGCTACCTACGCAGCATGTTCATGTCGTTCCTAAATGAGCTTTTATCTCTCTCCCCTCACCACAAATCAGATTCTTCTGAGGAGTTCCCAGTACTTTATCCTTTCTCCTGTGTAATTACCTTAACAAGCTCAGCTGTTTTTATTCTCAGAAGGTTTACTCCCTGATATACAGCTGCCTACCCCCTTCGTAAGTGCAGGTCCTAAATGAGCTTTTTTCTCTGTTCCCTCACCACAATCCAGATTCTTTTGGGGAGTTACCAGTACAGTAACCATACCAGGAAGTACTTAATTTATTAAGCTACTGCTTTTCTAAAGCTCAGTGGAGATATTTACTGATAAACAGCTACCTACGCAGCATGTTCATGTCGTTCCTAAATGAGCTTTTATCTCTCTCCCCTCACCACAAATCAGATTCTTCTGAGGAGTTCCCAGTACATTATCCTTTCCCCTGTGTAATTACCTTAACAAGCTCCAGCTGTTTTTATTCTCAGAAGCTTTACTCCCTGATATACAGCTGCCTACCCCCTTCGTAAGTGCAGGTCCTAAATGAGCTTTTTTCTCTGTTCCCTCACCACAATCCAGATTCTTTTGGGGAGTTACCAGTACAGTAACCATACCAGGAAGTACTTAATTTATTAAGCTACTGCTTTTCTAAAGCTCAGTGGAGATATTTACTGATAAACAGCTACCTACGCAGCATGTTCATGTCGTTCCTAAATGAGCTTTTATCTCTCTCCCCTCACCACAAATCAGATTCTTCTGAGGAGTTCCCAGTACTTTATCCTTTCTCCTGTGTAATTACCTTAACAAGCTCAGCTGTTTTTATTCTCAGAAGCTTTACTCCCTGATATACAGCTGCCTACCCCCTTCGTAAGTGCAGGTCCTAAATGAGCTTTTTTCTCTGTTCCCTCACCACAATCCAGATTCTTTTGGGGAGTTACCAGTACAGTAACCATACCAGGAAGTACTTAATATATTAAGCTACTGCTTTTCTTAATCTCAGTGGAGATATTTACTGATAAACAGCTACCTACGCAGCATGTTCATGTCGTTCCTAAATGAGCTTTTATCTCTCTCCCCTCACCACAAATCAGATTCTTCTGAGGAGTTCCCAGTACATTATCCTTTCCCCTGTGTAATTACCTTAACAAGCTCCAGCTGTTTTTATTCTCAGAAGGTTTACTCCCTGATATACAGCTGCCTACCCCCTTCGTAAGTGCAGGTCCTAAATGAGCTTTTTTCTCTGTTCCCTCACCACAATCCAGATTCTTTTGGGGAGTTACCAGTACAGTAACCATACCAGGAAGTACTTAATTTATTAAGCTACTGCTTTTCTTAATCTCAGTGGAGATATTTACTGATAAACAGCTACCTACGCAGCATGTTCATGTCGTTCCTAAATGAGCTTTTATCTCTCTCCCCTCACCACAAATCAGATTCTTCTGAGGAGTTCCCAGTACATTATCCTTTCCCCTGTGTAATTACCTTAACAAGCTCCAGCTGTTTTTATTCTCAGAAGGTTTACTCCCTGATATACAGCTGCCTACCCCCTTCGTAAGTGCAGGTCCTAAATGAGCTTTTTTCTCTGTTCCCTCACCACAATCCAGATTCTTTTGGGGAGTTACCAGTACAGTAACCATACCAGGAAGTACTTAATTTATTAAGCTACTGCTTTTCTAAAGCTCAGTGGAGATATTTACTGATAAACAGCTACCTACGCAGCATGTTCATGTCGTTCTTAAATGAGCTATTTTCTCTCTCCCCTCACCACAAATCAGATTCTTCTGAGGAGTTCCCAGTACTTTATCCTTTCTCCTGTGTAATTACCTTAACAAGCTCCAGCTGTTTTTATTCTCAGAAGGTTTACTCCCTGATATACAGCTGCTTACCCCCTTCGTAAGTGCAGTTCCTAAATGAGCTTTTTTCTCTGTTCCCTCACCACAATCCAGATTCTTTTGGGGAGTTACCAGTACAGTAACCATACCAGGAAGTACTTAATTTATTAAGCTACTGCTTTTCTTAATCTCAGTGGAGATATTTACTGATAAACAGCTACCTACGCAGCACGTTCATGTCGTTCCTAAATGAGCTTTTATCTCTCTCCCCTCACCACAAATCAGATTCTTCTGAGGAGTTCCCAGTACATTATCCTTTCCCCTGTGTAATTACCTTAACAAGCTGCAGCTGTTTTTATTCTCAGAAGCTTTACTCCCTGATATACAGCTGCCTACCCCCTTCGTAAGTGCAGGTCCTAAATGAGCTTTTTTCTCTGTTCCCTCACCACAATCCAGATTCTTTTGGGGAGTTACCAGTACAGTAACCATACCAGGAAGCACTTAATTTATTAAGCTACTGCTTTTCTAAAGCTCAGTGGAGATATTTACTGATAAACAGCTACATACGCAGCATGTTCATGTCGTTCCTAAATGAGTTTTTATCTCTCTCCTCTCACCACAAATCAGATTCTTCTGAGGAGTTCCCAGTACTTTATCCTTTCTCCTGTGTAATTACCTTAACAAGCTCTAGCTGTTTTTATTCTCAGAAGGTTTACTCCCTGATATACAGCTGCCTACCCCCTTCGTAAGTCCAGGTCCTAAATGAGCTTTTTTCTCTGTTCCCTCACCACAATCCAGATTCTTTTGGGGAGTTACCAGTACAGTAACCATACCAGGAAGTACTTAATTTATTAAGCTACTGCTTTTCTTAATCTCCGTGGAGATATTTACTGATAAACAGCTACCTACGCAGCATGTTCATGTCGTTCCTAAATGAGCTTTTATCTCTCTCCCCTCACCACAAATCAGATTCTTCTGAGGAATTCCCAGTACATTATCCTTTCCCCTGTGTAATTACCTTAACAAGCTGCAGCTGTTTTTATTCTCAGAAGCTTTACTCCCTGATATACAGCTGCCTACCCCCTTCGTAAGTGAAGGTCCTAAATGAGCTTTTTTCTCTGTTCCCTCACCACAATCCAGATTCTTTTCGGGAGTTACCTGTGCAGTAACCATACCATTAAGTACTTAATTTATTACGCTACTGCTTTTCTAAAGCTCAGTGGAGATATTTACTGATAAACAGCTACCTACGCAGCATGTTCATGTCGTTCCTAAATGAGCTTTTATCTCTCTCCCCTCACCACAAATCAGATTCTGCTGAGGAGTTCCCAGTACTTTATCCTTTCTCCTGTGTAATTACCTTAACAAGCTCCAGCTGTTTTTATTCTCAGAAGGTTTACTCCCTGATATACAGCTGCTTACCCCCTTCGTAAGTGCAGTTCCTAAATGAGCTTTTTTCTCTCTTCCCTCACCACAATCCAGATTCTTTTGGGGAGTTACCAGTACAGTAACCATACCAGGAAGTACTTAATTTATTAAGCTACTGCTTTTCTTAATCTCAGTGGAGATATTTACTGATAAACAGCTACCTACGCAGCACGTTCATGTCGTTCCTAAATGAGCTTTTATCTCTCTCCCCTCACCACAAATCAGATTCTTCTGAGGAGTTCCCAGTACATTATCCTTTCCCCTGTGTAATTACCTTAACAAGCTGCAGCTGTTTTTATTCTCAGAAGCTTTACTCCCTGATATACAGCTGCCTACCCCCTTCGTAAGTGCAGGTCCTAAATGAGCTTTTTTCTCTGTTCCCTCACCACAATCCAGATTCTTTTGGGGAGTTACCAGTACAGTAACCATACCAGGAAGTACTTAATTTATTAAGCTACTGCTTTTCTAAAGCTCAGTGGAGATATTTACTGATAAACAGCTACCTACGCAGCATGTTCATGTCGTTCCTAAATGAGCTTTTATCTCTCTCCCCTCACCACAAATCAGATTCTTCTGAGGAGTTCCCAGTACTTTATCCTTTCTCCTGTGTAATTACCTTAACAAGCTCTAGCTGTTTTTATTCTCAGAAGGTTTACTCCCTGATATACAGCTGCCTACCCCCTTCGTAAGTCAGGTCCTAAATGAGCTTTTTTCTCTGTTCCCTCACCACAATCCAGATTCTTTTGGGGAGTTACCAGTACAGTAACCATACCAGGAAGTACTTAATTTATTAAGCTACTGCTTTTCTTAATCTCCGTGGAGATATTTACTGATAAACAGCTACCTACGCAGCATGTTCATGTCGTTCCTAAATGAGCTTTTATCTCTCTCCCCTCACCACAAATCAGATTCTTCTGAGGAATTCCCAGTACATTATCCTTTCCCCTGTGTAATTACCTTAACAAGCTGCAGCTGTTTTTATTCTCAGAAGCTTTTCTCCCTGATATACAGCTGCCTACCCCCTTCGTAAGTGAAGGTCCTAAATGAGCTTTTTTCTCTGTTCCCTCACCACAATCCAGATTCTTTTCGGGGAGTTACCTGTGCAGTAACCATACCATTAAGTACTTAATTTATTACGCTACTGCTTTTCTAAAGCTCAGTGGAGATATTTACTGATAAACAGCTACCTACGCAGCATGTTCATGTCGTTCCTAAATGAGCTTTTATCTCTCTCCCCTCACCACAAATCAGATTCTGCTGAGGAGTTCCCAGTACTTTATCCTTTCTCCTGTGTAATTACCTTAACAAGCTCCAGCTGTTTTTATTCTCAGAAGGTTTACTCCCTGATATACAGCTGCTTACCCCCTTCGTAAGTGCAGTTCCTAAATGAGCTTTTTTCTCTGTTCCCTCACCACAATCCAGATTCTTTTGGGGAGTTACCAGTACAGTAACCATACCAGGAAGTACTTAATTTATTAAGCTACTGCTTTTCTTAATCTCAGTGGAGATATTTACTGATAAACAGCTACCTACGCAGCACGTTCATGTCGTTCCTAAATGAGCTTTTATCTCTCTCCCCTCACCACAAATCAGATTCTTCTGAGGAGTTCCCAGTACATTATCCTTTCCCCTGTGTAATTACCTTAACAAGCTGCAGCTGTTTTTATTCTCAGAAGCTTTACTCCCTGATATACAGCTGCCTACCCCCTTCGTAAGTGCAGGTCCTAAATGAGCTTTTTTCTCTGTTCCCTCACCACAATCCAGATTCTTTTGGGGAGTTACCAGTACAGTAACCATACCAGGAAGTACTTAATTTATTAAGCTACTGCTTTTCTAAAGCTCAGTGGAGATATTTACTGATAAACAGCTACCTACGCAGCATGTTCATGTCGTTCCTAAATGAGCTTTTATCTCTCTCCCCTCACCACAAATCAGATTCTTCTGAGGAGTTCCCAGTACTTTATCCTTTCTCCTGTGTAATTACCTTAACAAGCTCCAGCTGTTTTTATTCTCAGAAGGTTTACTCCCTGATATACAGCTGCCTACCCCCTTCGTAAGTGCAGGTCCTAAATGAGCTTTTTTCTCTGTTCCCTCACCACAATCCAGATTCTTTTGGGGAGTTACCAGTACAGTAACCATACCAGGAAGTACTTAATTTATTAAGCTACTGCTTTTCTTAATCTCAGTGGAGATATTTACTGATAAACAGCTACCTACGCAGCATGTTCATGTCGTTCCTAAATGAGCTTTTATCTCTCTCCCCTCACCACAAATCAGATTCTTCTGAGGAGTTCCCAGTACATTATCCTTTCCCCTGTGTAATTACCTTAACAAGCTCCAGCTGTTTTTATTCTCAGAAGGTTTAGTCCCTGATATACAGCTGCCTACCCCCTTCGTAAGTGCAGGTCCTAAATGTGCTTTTTTCTCTGTTCCCTCACCACAATCCAGATTCTTTTGGGGAGTTACCAGTACAGTAACCATACCAGGAAGTATTAATTTATTAAGCTACTGCTTTTCTTAATCTCAGTGGAGATATTTACTGATAAACAGCTACCTACGCAGCATGTTCATGTCGTTCTAAATGAGCTTTTATCTCTCTCCCCTCACCACAAATCAGATTCTTCTGAGGAGTTCCCAGTACATTATCCTTTCCCCTGTGTAATTACCTTAACAAGCTGCAGCTGTTTTTATTCTCAGAAGGTTTACTCCCTGATATACAGCTGCCTACCCCCTTCGTAAGTGCAGGTCCTAAATGAGCTTTTTTCTCTGTTCCCTCACCACAATCCAGATTCTTTTGGGGAGTTACCAGTACAGTAACCATACCAGGAAGTACTTAATTTATTAAGCTACTGCTTTTCTAAAGCTCAGTGGAGATATTTACTGATAAACAGCTACCTACGCAGCATGTTCATGTCGTTCCTAAATGAGTTTTATCTCTCTCCCCTCACCACAAATCAGATTCTTCTGAGGAGTTCCCAGTACTTTATCCTTTCTCCTGTGTAATTACCTTAACAAGCTCCAGCTGTTTTTATTCTCAGAAGGTTTACTCCCTGATATACAGCTGCCTACCCCCTTCGTAAGTGCAGGTCCTAAATGAGCTTTTTTCTCTGTTCCCTCACCACAATCCAGATTCTTTTGGGGAGTTACCAGTACAGTAACCATACCAGGAAGTACTTAATTTATTAAGCTACTGCTTTTCTTAATCTCCGTGGAGATATTTACTGATAAACAGCTACCTACGCAGCATGTTCATGTCGTTCCTAAATGAGCTTTTATCTCTCTCCCCTCACCACAAATCAGATTCTTCTGAGGAGTTCCCAGTACATTATCCTTTCCCCTGTGTAATTACCTTAACAAGCTGCAGCTGTTTTTATTCTCAGAAGGTTTACTCCCTGATATACAGCTGCCTACCCCCTTCGTAAGTGCAGGTCCTAAATGAGCTTTTTTCTCTGTTCCCTCACCACAATCCAGATTCTTTTGGGGAGTTACCAGTACAGTAACCATACCAGGAAGTACTTAATTTATTAAGCTACTGCTTTTCTAAAGCTCAGTGGAGATATTTACTGATAAACAGCTACCTACGCAGCATGTTCATGTCGTTCCTAAATGAGCTTTTATCTCTCTCCCCTCACCACAAATCAGATTCTTCTGAGGAGTTCCCAGTACATTATCCTTTCCCCTGTGTAATTACCTTAACAAGCTGCAGCTGTTTTTATTCTCAGAAGCTTTACTCCCTGATATACAGCTGCCTACCCCCTTCGTAAGTGCAGGTCCTAAATGAGCTTTTTTCTCTGTTCCCTCACCACAATCCAGATTCTTTTGGGGAGTTACCAGTACAGTAACCATACCAGGAAGTACTTAATTTATTAAGCTACTGCTTTTCTAAAGCTCAGTGGAGATATTTACTGATAAACAGCTACCTACGCAGCATGTTCATGTCGTTCCTAAATGAGCTTTTATCTCTCTCCCCTCACCACAAATCAGATTCTTCTGAGGAGTTCCCAGTACTTTATCCTTTCTCCTGTGTAATTACCTTAACAAGCTCCAGCTGTTTTTATTCTCAGAAGGTTTACTCCCTGATATACAGCTGCCTACCCCCTTCGTAAGTGCAGGTCCTAAATGAGCTTTTTTCTCTCTTCCCTCACCACAATCCAGATTCTTTTGGGAGTTACCAGTACAGTAACCATACCAGGAAGTACTTAATTTATTAAGCTACTGCTTTTCTTAATCTCAGTGGAGATATTTACTGATAAACAGCTACCTACGCAGCATGTTCATGTCGTTCCTAAATGAGCTTTTATCTCTCTCCCCTCACCACAAATCAGATAGTTCTGAGGAGTTCCCAGTACATTATCCTTTCCCCTGTGTAATTACCTTAACAAGCTCCAGCTGTTTTTATTCTCAGAAGGTTTAGTCCCTGATATACAGCTGCCTACCCCCTTCGTAAGTGCAGGTCCTAAATGTGCTTTTTTCTCTGTTCCCTCACCACAATCCAGATTCTTTTGGGGAGTTACCAGTACAGTAACCATACCAGGAAGTACTTAATTTATTAAGCTACTGCTTTTCTAAAGCTCAGTGGAGATATTTACTGATAAACAGCTACCTACGCAGCATGTTCATGTCGTTCCTAAATGAGCTTTTATCTCTCTCCCCTCACCACAAATCAGATACTGCTGAGGAGTTCCCAGTACTTTATCCTTTCTCCTGTGTAATTACCTTAACAAGCTCCAGCTGTTTTTATTCTCAGAAGGTTTACTCCCTGATATACAGCTGCCTACCCCCTTCGTAAGTGCAGTTCCTAAATGAGCTTTTTTCTCTCTTCCCTCACCACAATCCAGATTCTTTTGGGGAGTTACCAGTACAGTAACCATACCAGGAAGTACTTAATTTATTAAGCTACTGCTTTTCTTAATCTCAGTGGAGATATTTATTGATAAACAGCTACCTACGCAGCACGTTCATGTCGTTCCTAAATGAGCTTTTATCTCTCTCCCCTCACCACAAATCAGATTCTTCTGAGGAGTTCCCAGTACTTTATCCTTTCTCCTGTGTAATTACCTTAACAAGCTCCAGCTGTTTTTATTCTCAGAAGGTTTACTCCCTGATATACAGCTGCCTACCCCCTTCGTAAGTGCAGGTCTTAAATGTGCTTTTTTCTCTGTTCCCTCACCACAATCCAGATTCTTTTGGGGAGTTACCAGTACAGTAACCATACCAGGAAGTACTTAATTTATTAAGCTACTGCTTTTCTTAATCTCAGTGGAGATATTTACTGATAAACAGCTACCTACGCAGCATGTTCATGTCGTTCCTAAATGAGCTTTTATCTCTCTCCCCTCACCACAAATCAGATTCTTCTGAGGAGTTCCCAGTACATTATCCTTTCCCCTGTGTAATTACCTTAACAAGCTCAGCTGTTTTTATTCTCAGAAGCTTTACTCCCTGATATACAGCTGCCTACCCCCTTCGTAAGTGCAGGTCCTAAATGAGCTTTTTTCTCTGTTCCCTCACCACAATCCAGATTCTTTTGGGGAGTTACCAGTACAGTAACCATACCAGGAAGTACTTAATTTATTAAGCTACTGCTTTTCTTAATCTCAGTGGAGATATTTACTGATAGACAGCTACCTACGCAGCATGTTCATGTCGTTCCTAAATGAGCTTTTATCTCTCTCCCCTCACCACAAATCAGATTCTTCTGAGGAGTTCCCAGTACATTATCCTTTCCCCTGTGTAATTACCTTAACAAGCTGCAGCTGTTTTTATTCTCAGAAGCTTTACTCCCTGATATACAGCTGCCTACCCCCTTCGTAAGTGCAGGTCCTAAATGAGCTTTTTTCTCTGTTCCCTCACCACAATCCAGATTCTTTTGGGGAGTTACCAGTACAGTAACCATAACAGGAAATACTTAATTTATTAAGCTACTGCTTTTCTAAAGCTCAGTGGAGATATTTACTGATAAACAGCTACCTACGCAGCATGTTCATGTCGTTCCTAAATGAGCTTTTATCTCTCTCCCCTCACCACAAATCAGATTCTTCTGAGGAGTTCCCAGTACATTATCCTTTCCCCTGTGTAATTACCTTAACAAGCTCCAGCTGTTTTTATTCTCAGAAGGTTTACTCCCTGATATACAGCTGCCTACCCCCTTCGTAAGTGCAGGTCCTAAATGAGCTTTTTTCTCTGTTCCCTCACCACAATCCAGATTCTTTTGGGGAGTTACCAGTACAGTAACCATACCAGGAAGTACTTAATTTATTAAGCTACTGCTTTTCTTAATCTCAGTGGAGATATTTACTGATAAACAGCTACCTACGCAGCATGTTCATGTCGTTCCTAAATGAGCTTTTATCTCTCTCCCCTCACCACAAATCAGATTCTTCTGAGGAGTTCCCAGTACATTATCCTTTCCCCTGTGTAATTACCTTAACAAGCTCAGCTGTTTTTATTCTCAGAAGGTTTACTCCCTGATATACAGCTGCCTACCCCCTTCGTAAGTGCAGGTCCTAAATGAGCTTTTTTCTCTGTTCCCTCACCACAATCCAGATTCTTTTGGGGAGTTACCAGTACAGTAACCATACCAGGAAGTACTTAATTTATTAAGCTACTGCTTTTCTTAATCTCAGTGGAGATATTTACTGATAAACAGCTACCTACGCAGCATGTTCATGTCGTTCCTAAATGAGCTTTTATCTCTCTCCCCTCACCACAAATCAGATTCTTCTGAGGAGTTCCCAGTACATTATCCTTTCCCTGTGTAATTACCTTAACAAGCTGCAGCTGTTTTTATTCTCAGAAGCTTTACTCCCTGATATACAGCTGCCTACCCCCTTCGTAAGTGCAGGTCCTAAATGAGCTTTTTTCTCTGTTCCCTCACCACAATCCAGATTCTTTTGGGGAGTTACCAGTACAGTAACCATACCAGGAAGTACTTAATTTATTAAGCTACTGCTTTTCTAAAGCTCAGTGGAGATATTTACTGATAAACAGCTACCTACGCAGCATGTTCATGTCGTTCCTAAATGAGCTTTTATCTCTCTCCCCTCACCACAAATCAGATTCTTCTGAGGAGTTCCCAGTACTTTATCCTTTCTCCTGTGTAATTACCTTAACAAGCTCCAGCTGTTTTTATTCTCAGAAGGTTTTACTCCCTGATATACAGCTGCCTACCCCCTTCGTAAGTGCAGGTCCTAAATGAGCTTTTTTCTCTGTTCCCTCACCACAATCCAGATTCTTTTGGGGAGTTACCAGTACAGTAACCATACCAGGAAGTACTTAATTTATTAAGCTACTGCTTTTCTTAATCTCAGTGGAGATATTTACTGATAAACAGCTACCTACGCAGCATGTTCATGTCGTTCCTAAATGAGCTTTTATCTCTCTCCCCTCACCACAAATCAGATTCTTCTGAGGAGTTCCCAGTACATTATCCTTTCCCCTGTGTAATTACCTTAACAAGCTCCAGCTGTTTTTATTCTCAGAAGGTTTACTCCCTGATATACAGCTGCCTACCCCCTTCGTAAGTGCAGGTCCTAAATGAGCTTTTTTCTCTGTTCCCTCACCACAATCCAGATTCTTTTGGGGAGTTACCAGTACAGTAACCATACCAGGAAGTACTTAATTTATTAAGCTACTGCTTTTCTTAATCTCAGTGGAGATATTTACTGATAAACAGCTACCTACGCAGCATGTTCATGTCGTTCCTAAATGAGCTTTTATCTCTCTCCCCTCACCACAAATCAGATTCTTCTGAGGAGTTCCCAGTACATTATCCTTTCCCCTGTGTAATTACCTTAACAAGCTGCAGCTGTTTTTATTCTCAGAAGCTTTACTCCCTGATATACAGCTGCCTACCCCCTTCGTAAGTGCAGGTCCTAAATGAGCTTTTTTCTCTGTTCCCTCACCACAATCCAGATTCTTTTGGGGAGTTACCAGTACAGTAACCATACAGGAAGTACTTAATTTATTAAGCTACTGCTTTTCTAAAGCTCAGTGGAGATATTTACTGATAAACAGCTACCTACGCAGCATGTTCATGTCGTTCCTAAATGAGCTTTTATCTCTCTCCCCTCACCACAAATCAGATTCTTCTGAGGAGTTCCCAGTACTTTATCCTTTCTCCTGTGTAATTACCTTAACAAGCTCCAGCTGTTTTTATTCTCAGAAGGTTTACTCCCTGATATACAGCTGCCTACCCCCTTCGTAAGTGCAGGTCCTAAATGAGCTTTTTTCTCTGTTCCCTCACCACAATCCAGATTCTTTTGGGGAGTTACCAGTACAGTAACCATACCAGGAAGTACTTAATTTATTAAGCTACTGCTTTTCTTAATCTCAGTGGAGATATTTACTGATAAACAGCTACCTACGCAAGCATGTTCATGTCGTTCCTAAATGAGCTTTTATCTCTCTCCCCTCACCACAAATCAGATTCTTCTGAGGAGTTCCCAGTACATTATCCTTTCCCCTGTGTAATTACCTTAACAAGCTCCAGCTGTTTTTATTCTCAGAAGCTTTACTCCCTGATATACAGCTGCCTACCCCCTTCGTAAGTGCAGGTCCTAAATGAGCTTTTTTCTCTGTTCCCTCACCACAATCCAGATTCTTTTGGGGAGTTACCAGTACAGTAACCATACCAGGAAGTACTTAATTTATTAAGCTACTGCTTTTCTAATCTCAGTGGAGATATTTACTGATAAACAGCTACCTACGCAGCATGTTCATGTCGTTCCTAAATGAGCTTTATCTCTCTCCCCTCACCACAAATCAGATTCTTCTGAGGAGTTCCCAGTACATTATCCTTTCCCTGTGTAATTACCTTAACAAGCTGCAGCTGTTTTTATTCTCAGAAGCTTTACTCCCTGATATACAGCTGCCTACCCCCTTCGTAAGTGCAGGTCCTAAATGAGCTTTTTTCTCTGTTCCCTCACCACAATCCAGATTCTTTTGGGAGTTACCAGTACAGTAACCATACCAGGAAGTACTTAATTTATTAAGCTACTGCTTTTCTTAATCTCAGTGGAGATATTTACTGATAAACAGCTACCTACGCAGCATGTTCATGTCGTTCCTAAATGAGCTTTTATCTCTCTCCCCTCACCACAAATCAGATTCTTCTGAGGAGTTCCCAGTACATTATCCTTTCCCCTGTGTAATTACCTTAACAAGCTGCAGCTGTTTTTATTCTCAGAAGCTTTACTCCCTGATATACAGCTGCCTACCCCCTTCGTAAGTGCAGGTCCTAAATGAGCTTTTTTCTCTGTTCCCTCACCACAATCCAGATTCTTTTGGGGAGTTACCAGTACAGTAACCATACCAGGAAGTACTTAATTTATTAAGCTACTGCTTTTCTAAAGCTCAGTGGAGATATTTACTGATAAACAGCTACCTACGCAGCATGTTCATGTCGTTCCTAAATGAGCTTTTATCTCTCTCCCCTCACCACAAATCAGATTCTTCTGAGGAGTTCCTAGTACTTTATCCTTTCTCCTGTGTAATTACCTTAACAAGCTCCAGCTGTTTTTATTCTCAGAAGGTTTACTCCCTGATATACAGCTGCCTACCCCCTTCGTAAGTGCAGGTCCTAAATGAGCTTTTTTCTCTGTTCCCTCACCACAATCCAGATTCTTTTGGGGAGTTACCAGTACAGTAACCATACCAGGAAGTACTTAATTTATTAAGCTACTGCTTTTCTTAATCTCAGTGGAGATATTTACTGATAAACAGCTACCTACGCAGCATGTTCATGTCGTTCCTAAATGAGCTTTTATCTCTCTCCCCTCACCACAAATCAGATTCTTCTGAGGAGTTCCCAGTACATTATCCTTTCCCTGTGTAATTACCTTAACAAGCTCCAGCTGTTTTTATTCTCAGAAGCTTTACTCCCTGATATACAGCTGCCTACCCCCTTCGTAAGTGCAGGTCCTAAATGAGCTTTTTTCTCTGTTCCCTCACCACAATCCAGATTCTTTTGGGGAGTTACCAGTACAGTAACCATACCAGGAAGTACTTAATTTATTAAGCTACTGCTTTTCTTAATCTCAGTGGAGATATTTACTGATAAACAGCTACCTACGCAGCATGTTCATGTCGTTCCTAAATGAGCTTTTATCTCTCTCCCCTCACCACAAATCAGATTCTTCTGAGGAGTTCCCAGTACATTATCCTTTCCCCTGTGTAATTACCTTAACAAGCTGCAGCTGTTTTTATTCTCAGAAGCTTTACTCCCTGATATACAGCTGCCTACCCCCTTCGTAAGTGCAGGTCCTAAATGAGCTTTTTTCTCTGTTCCCTCACCACAATCCAGATTCTTTTGGGGAGTTACCAGTACAGTAACCATACCAGGAAGTACTTAATTTATTAAGCTACTGCTTTTCTAAAGCTCAGTGGAGATATTTACTGATAAACAGCTACCTACGCAGCATGTTCATGTCGTTCCTAAATGAGCTTTTATCTCTCTCCCCTCACCACAAATCAGATTCTTCTGAGGAGTTCCCAGTACATTTATCCTTTCTCCTGTGTAATTACCTTAACAAGCTCCAGCTGTTTTTATTCTCAGAAGTTTACTCCCTGATATACAGCTGCCTACCCCCTTCGTAAGTGCAGGTCCTAAATGAGCTTTTTTCTCTGTTCCCTCACCACAATCCAGATTCTTTTGGGGAGTTACCAGTACAGTAACCATACCAGGAAGTACTTAATTTATTAAGCTACTGCTTTTCTTAATCTCAGTGGAGATATTTACTGATAAACAGCTACCTACGCAGCATGTTCATGTCGTTCCTAAATGAGCTTTTATCTCTCTCCCCTCACCACAAATCAGATTCTTCTGAGGAGTTCCCAGTACATTATCCTTTCCCCTGTGTAATTACCTTAACAAGCTCCAGCTGTTTTTATTCTCAGAAGGTTTACTCCCTGATATACAGCTGCCTACCCCCTTCGTAAGTGCAGGTCCTAAATGAGCTTTTTTCTCTGTTCCCTCACCACAATCCAGATTCTTTTGGGGAGTTACCAGTACAGTAACCATACCAGGAAGTACTTAATTTATTAAGCTACTGCTTTTCTAAAGCTCAGTGGAGATATTTACTGATAAACAGCTACCTACGCAGCATGTTCATGTCGTTCCTAAATGAGCTTTTATCTCTCTCCCCTCACCACAAATCAGATTCTTCTGAGGAGTTCCCAGTACATTATCCTTTCCCCTGTGTAATTACCTTAACAAGCTGCAGCTGTTTTTATTCTCAGAAGCTTTACTCCCTGATATACAGCTGCCTACCCCCTTCGTAAGTGCAGGTCCTAAATGAGCTTTTTTCTCTGTTCCCTCACCACAATCCAGATTCTTTTGGGGAGTTACCAGTACAGTAACCATACCAGGAAGTACTTAATTTATTAAGCTACTGCTTTTCTTAATCTCAGTGGAGATATTTACTGATAAACAGCTACCTACGCAGCATGTTCATGTCGTTCCTAAATGAGCTTTTATCTCTCTCCCCTCACCACAAATCAGATTCTTCTGAGGAGTTCCCAGTACATTATCCTTTCCCCTGTGTAATTACCTTAACAAGCTCCAGCTGTTTTTATTCTCAGAAGGTTTACTCCCTGATATACAGCTGCCTACCCCCTTCGTAAGTGCAGGTCCTAAATGAGCTTTTTTCTCTGTTCCCTCACCACAATCCAGATTCTTTTGGGGAGTTACCAGTACAGTAACCATACCAGGAAGTACTTAATTTATTAAGCTACTGCTTTTCTTAATCTCAGTGGAGATATTTACTGATAAACAGCTACCTACGCAGCATGTTCATGTCGTTCCTAAATGAGCTTTTATCTCTCTCCCCTCACCACAAATCAGATTCTTCTGAGGAGTTCCCAGTACATTATCCTTTCCCCTGTGTAATTACCTTAACAAGCTCCAGCTGTTTTTATTCTCAGAAGCTTTACTCCCTGATATACAGCTGCCTACCCCCTTCGTAAGTGCAGGTCCTAAATGAGCTTTTTTCTCTGTTCCCTCACCACAATCCAGATTCTTTTGGGGAGTTACCAGTACAGTAACCATACCAGGAAGTACTTAATTTATTAAGCTACTGCTTTTCTTAATCTCAGTGGAGATATTTACTGATAAACAGCTACCTACGCAGCATGTTCATGTCGTTCCTAAATGAGCTTTTATCTCTCTCCCCTCACCACAAATCAGATTCTTCTGAGGAGTTCCCAGTACATTATCCTTTCCCCTGTGTAATTACCTTAACAAGCTCCAGCTGTTTTTATTCTCAGAAGGTTTACTCCCTGATATACAGCTGCCTACCCCCTTCGTAAGTGCAGGTCCTAAATGAGCTTTTTTCTCTGTTCCCTCACCACAATCCAGATTCTTTTGGGGAGTTACCAGTACAGTAACCATACCAGGAAGTACTTAATTTATTAAGCTACTGCTTTTCTTAATCTCAGTGGAGATATTTACTGATAAACAGCTACCTACGCAGCATGTTCATGTCGTTCCTAAATGAGCTTTTATCTCTCTCCCCTCACCACAAATCAGATTCTTCTGAGGAGTTCCCAGTACATTATCCTTTCCCCTGTGTAATTACCTTAACAAGCTCCAGCTGTTTTTATTCTCAGAAGTTTACTCCCTGATATACAGCTGCCTACCCCCTTCGTAAGTGCAGGTCCTAAATGAGCTTTTTTCTCTGTTCCCTCACCACAATCCAGATTCTTTTGGGGAGTTACCAGTACAGTAACCATACCAGGAAGTACTTAATTTATTAAGCTACTGCTTTTCTTAATCTCAGTGGAGATATTTACTGATAAACAGCTACCTACGCAGCATGTTCATGTCGTTCCTAAATGAGCTTTTATCTCTCTCCCCTCACCACAAATCAGATTCTTCTGAGGAGTTCCCAGTACATTATCCTTTCCCCTGTGTAATTACCTTAACAAGCTCCAGCTGTTTTTATTCTCAGAAGCTTTACTCCCTGATATACAGCTGCCTACCCCCTTCGTAAGTGCAGGTCCTAAATGAGCTTTTTTCTCTGTTCCCTCACCACAATCCAGATTCTTTTGGGGAGTTACCAGTACAGTAACCATACCAGGAAGTACTTAATTTATTAAGCTACTGCTTTTCTTAATCTCAGTGGAGATATTTACTGATAAACAGCTACCTACGCAGCATGTTCATGTCGTTCCTAAATGAGCTTTTATCTCTCTCCCCTCACCACAAATCAGATTCTTCTGAGGAGTTCCCAGTACATTATCCTTTCCCCTGTGTAATTACCTTAACAAGCTCCAGCTGTTTTTATTCTCAGAAGGTTTACTCCCTGATATACAGCTGCCTACCCCCTTCGTAAGTGCAGGTCCTAAATGAGCTTTTTTCTCTGTTCCCTCACCACAATCCAGATTCTTTTGGGGAGTTACCAGTACAGTAACCATACCAGGAAGTACTTAATTTATTAAGCTACTGCTTTTCTTAATCTCAGTGGAGATATTTACTGATAAACAGCTACCTACGCAGCATGTTCATGTCGTTCCTAAATGAGCTTTTATCTCTCTCCCCTCACCACAAATCAGATTCTTCTGAGGAGTTCCCAGTACATTATCCTTTCCCCTGTGTAATTACCTTAACAAGCTCCAGCTGTTTTTATTCTCAGAAGCTTTACTCCCTGATATACAGCTGCCTACCCCCTTCGTAAGTGCAGGTCCTAAATGAGCTTTTTTCTCTGTTCCCTCACCACAATCCAGATTCTTTTGGGGAGTTACCAGTACAGTAACCATACCAGGAAGTACTTAATTTATTAAGCTACTGCTTTTCTTAATCTCAGTGGAGATATTTACTGATAAACAGCTACCTACGCAGCATGTTCATGTCGTTCCTAAATGAGCTTTTATCTCTCTCCCCTCACCACAAATCAGATTCTTCTGAGGAGTTCCCAGTACATTATCCTTTCCCCTGTGTAATTACCTTAACAAGCTCCAGCTGTTTTTATTCTCAGAAGCTTTACTCCCTGATATACAGCTGCCTACCCCCTTCGTAAGTGCAGTCCTAAATGAGCTTTTTTCTCTGTTCCCTCACCACAATCCAGATTCTTTTGGGGAGTTACCAGTACAGTAACCATACCAGGAAGTACTTAATTTATTAAGCTACTGCTTTTCTTAATCTCAGTGGAGATATTTACTGATAAACAGCTACCTACGCAGCATGTTCATGTCGTTCCTAAATGAGCTTTTATCTCTCTCCCCTCACCACAAATCAGATTCTTCTGAGGAGTTCCCAGTACATTATCCTTTCCCCTGTGTAATTACCTTAACAAGCTCCAGCTGTTTTTATTCTCAGAAGGTTTACTCCCTGATATACAGCTGCCTACCCCCTTCGTAAGTGCAGGTCCTAAATGAGCTTTTTTCTCTGTTCCCTCACCACAATCCAGATTCTTTTGGGGAGTTACCAGTACAGTAACCATACCAGGAAGTACTTAATTTATTAAGCTACTGCTTTTCTTAATCTCAGTGGAGATATTTACTGATAAACAGCTACCTACGCAGCATGTTCATGTCGTTCCTAAATGAGCTTTTATCTCTCTCCCCTCACCACAAATCAGATTCTTCTGAGGAGTTCCCAGTACATTATCCTTTCCCCTGTGTAATTACCTTAACAAGCTGCAGCTGTTTTTATTCTCAGAAGGTTTACTCCCTGATATACAGCTGCCTACCCCCTTCGTAAGTGCAGGTCCTAAATGAGCTTTTTTCTCTGTTCCCTCACCACAATCCAGATTCTTTTGGGGAGTTACCAGTACAGTAACCATACCAGGAAGTACTTAATTTATTAAGCTACTGCTTTTCTTAATCTCAGTGGAGATATTTACTGATAAACAGCTACCTACGCAGCATGTTCATGTCGTTCCTAAATGAGCTTTTATCTCTCTCCCCTCACCACAAATCAGATTCTTCTGAGGAGTTCCCAGTACTTTATCCTTTCTCCTGTGTAATTACCTTAACAAGCTCCAGCTGTTTTTATTCTCAGAAGGTTTACTCCCTGATATACAGCTGCCTACCCCCTTCGTAAGTGCAGGTCCTAAATGAGCTTTTTTCTCTGTTCCCTCACCACAATCCAGATTCTTTTGGGGAGTTACCAGTACAGTAACCATACCAGGAAGTACTTAATTTATTAAGCTACTGCTTTTCTTAATCTCAGTGGAGATATTTACTGATAAACAGCTACCTACGCAGCATGTTCATGTCGTTCCTAAATGAGCTTTTATCTCTCTCCCCTCACCACAAATCAGATTCTCTGAGGAGTTCCCAGTACTTTATCCTTTCTCCTGTGTAATTACCTTAACAAGCTCCAGCTGTTTTTATTCTCAGAAGGTTTACTCCCTGATATACAGCTGCCTACCCCCTTCGTAAGTGCAGGTCCTAAATGAGCTTTTTTCTCTGTTCCCTCACCACAATCCAGATTCTTTTGGGGAGTTACCAGTACAGTAACCATACCAGGAAGTACTTAATTTATTAAGCTACTGCTTTTCTTAATCTCAGTGGAGATATTTACTGATAAACAGCTACCTACGCAGCATGTTCATGTCGTTCCTAAATGAGCTTTTATCTCTCTCCCCTCACCACAAATCAGATTCTTCTGAGGAGTTTCCCAGTACATTATCCTTTCCCCTGTGTAATTACCTTAACAAGCTCCAGCTGTTTTTATTCTCAGAAGCTTTACTCCCTGATATACAGCTGCCTACCCCCTTCGTAAGTGCAGGTCCTAAATGAGCTTTTTTCTCTGTTCCCTCACCACAATCCAGATTCTTTTGGGGAGTTACCAGTACAGTAACCATACCAGGAAGTACTTAATTTATTAAGCTACTGCTTTTCTTAATCTCAGTGGAGATATTTACTGATAAACAGCTACCTACGCAGCATGTTCATGTCGTTCCTAAATGAGCTTTTATCTCTCTCCCCTCACCACAAATCAGATTCTTCTGAGGAGTTCCCAGTACATTATCCTTTCCCCTGTGTAATTACCTTAACAAGCTGCAGCTGTTTTTATTCTCAGAAGCTTTACTCCCTGATATACAGCTGCCTACCCCCTTCGTAAGTGCAGGTCCTAAATGAGCTTTTTTCTCTGTTCCCTCACCACAATCCAGATTCTTTTGGGGAGTTACCAGTACAGTAACCATACCAGGAAGTACTTAATTTATTAAGCTACTGCTTTTCTAAAGCTCAGTGGAGATATTTACTGATAAACAGCTACCTACGCAGCATGTTCATGTCGTTCCTAAATGAGCTTTTATCTCTCTCCCCTCACCACAAATCAGATTCTTCTGAGGAGTTCCCAGTACTTTATCCTTTCTCCTGTGTAATTACCTTAACAAGCTCCAGCTGTTTTTATTCTCAGAAGGTTTACTCCCTGATATACAGCTGCCTACCCCCTTCGTAAGTGCAGTCCTAAATGAGCTTTTTTCTCTGTTCCCTCACCACAATCCAGATTCTTTTGGGGAGTTACCAGTACAGTAACCATACCAGGAAGTACTTAATTTATTAAGCTACTGCTTTTCTTAATCTCAGTGGAGATATTTACTGATAAACAGCTACCTACGCAGCATGTTCATGTCGTTCCTAAATGAGCTTTTATCTCTCTCCCCTCACCACAAATCAGATTCTTCTGAGGAGTTCCCAGTACATTATCCTTTCCCCTGTGTAATTACCTTAACAAGCTCCAGCTGTTTTTATTCTCAGAAGGTTTACTCCCTGATATACAGCTGCCTACCCCCTTCGTAAGTGCAGGTCCTAAATGAGCTTTTTTCTCTGTTCCCTCACCACAATCCAGATTCTTTTGGGGAGTTACCAGTACAGTAACCATACCAGGAAGTACTTAATTTATTAAGCTACTGCTTTTCTTAATCTCAGTGGAGATATTTACTGATAAACAGCTACCTACGCAGCATGTTCATGTCGTTCCTAAATGAGCTTTATCTCTCTCCCCTCACCACAAATCAGATTCTTCTGAGGAGTTCCCAGTACATTATCCTTTCCCCTGTGTAATTACCTTAACAAGCTGCAGCTGTTTTTATTCTCAGAAGCTTTACTCCCTGATATACAGCTGCCTACCCCCTTCGTAAGTGCAGGTCCTAAATGAGCTTTTTTCTCTGTTCCATCACCACAATCCAGATTCTTTTGGGGAGTTACCAGTACAGTAACCATACCAGGAAGTACTTAATTTATTAAGCTACTGCTTTTCTAAAGCTCAGTGGAGATATTTACTGATAAACAGCTACCTACGCAGCATGTTCATGTCGTTCCTAAATGAGCTTTTATCTCTCTCCCCTCACCACAAATCAGATTCTTCTGAGGAGTTCCCAGTACATTATCCTTTCCCCTGTGTAATTACCTTAACAAGCTGCAGCTGTTTTTATTCTCAGAAGCTTTACTCCCTGATATACAGCTGCCTACCCCCTTCGTAAGTGCAGGTCCTAAATGAGCTTTTTTCTCTGTTCCCTCACCACAATCCAGATTCTTTTGGGGAGTTACCAGTACAGTAACCATACCAGGAAGTACTTAATTTATTAAGCTACTGCTTTTCTAAAGCTCAGTGGAGATATTTACTGATAAACAGCTACCTACGCAGCACGTTCATGTCGTTCCTAAATGAGCTTTTATCTCTCTCCCTCACCACAAATCAGATTCTTCTGAGGAGTTCCCAGTACTTTATCCTTTCTCCTGTGTAATTACCTTACAAGCTCCAGCTGTTTTTATTCTCAGAAGGTTTAGTCCCTGATATACAGCTGCCTACCCCCTTCGTAAGTGCAGGTCCTAAATGAGCTTTTTTCTCCGTTCCCTCACCACAATCCAGATTCTTTTGGGAGTTACCAGTACAGTAACCATACCAGGAAGTACTTAATTTATTAAGCTACTGCTTTTCTTAATCTCAGTGGAGATATTTACTGATAAACAGCTACCTACGCAGCATGTTCATGTCGTTCCTAAATGAGCTTTTATCTCTCTCCCCTCACCACAAATCAGATTCTTCTGAGGAGTTCCCAGTACATTATCCTTTCCCCTGTGTAATTACCTTAACAAGCTGCAGCTGTTTTTATTCTCAGAAGCTTTACTCCCTGATATACAGCTGCCTACCCCCTTCGTAAGTGCAGGTCCTAAATGAGCTTTTTTCTCTGTTCCCTCACCACAATCCAGATTCTTTTGGGGAGTTACCAGTACAGTAACCATACCAGGAAGTACTTAATTTATTAAGCTACTGCTTTTCTTAATCTCAGTGGAGATATTTACTGATAAACAGCTACCTACGCAGCATGTTCATGTCGTTCCTAAATGAGCTTTTATCTCTCTCCCTCACCACAAATCAGATTCTTCTGAGGAGTTCCCAGTACATTTATCCTTTCCCCTGTGTAATTACCTTAACAAGCTCAGCTGTTTTTATTCTCAGAAGGTTTACTCCCTGATATACAGCTGCCTACCCCCTTCGTAAGTGCAGGTCCTAAATGAGCTTTTTTCTCTGTTCCCTCACCACAATCCAGATTCTTTTGGGAGTTACCAGTACAGTAACCATACCAGGAAGTACTTAATTTATTAAGCTACTGCTTTTCTTATCTCAGTGGAGATATTTACTGATAAACAGCTACCTACGCAGCATGTTCATGTCGTTCCTAAATGAGCTTTTATCTCTCTCCCCTCACCACAAATCAGATTCTTCTGAGGAGTTCCCAGTACATTATCCTTTCCCCTGTGTAATTACCTTAACAAGCTCCAGCTGTTTTTATTCTCAGAAGGTTTACTCCCTGATATACAGCTGCCTACCCCCTTCGTAAGTGCAGGTCCTAAATGAGCTTTTTTCTCTGTTCCCTCACCACAATCCAGATTCTTTTGGGGAGTTACCAGTACAGTAACCATACCAGGAAGTACTTAATTTATTAAGCTACTGCTTTTCTTAATCTCAGTGGAGATATTTACTGATAAACAGCTACCTACGCAGCATGTTCATGTCGTTCCTAAATGAGCTTTTATCTCTCTCCCCTCACCACAAATCAGATTCTTCTGAGGAGTTCCCAGTACATTATCCTTTCCCGTGTAATTACCTTAACAAGCTCCAGCTGTTTTTATTCTCAGAAGGTTTACTCCCTGATATACAGCTGCCTACCCCCTTCGTAAGTGCAGGTCCTAAATGAGCTTTTTTCTCTGTTCCCTCACCACAATCCAGATTCTTTTGGGGAGTTACCAGTACAGTAACCATACAGGAAGTACTTAATTTATTAAGCTACTGCTTTTCTTAATCTCAGTGGAGATATTTACTGATAAACAGCTACCTACGCACATGTTCATGTCGTTCCTAAATGAGCTTTTATCTCTCTCCCTCACCACAAATCAGATTCTTCTGAGGAGTTCCCAGTACATTATCCTTTCCCCTGTGTAATTACCTTAACAAGATGCAGCTGTTTTTATTCTCAGAAGCTTTACTCCCTGATATACAGCTGCCTACCCCCTTCGTAAGTGCAGGTCCTAAATGAGCTTTTTTCTCTGTTCCCTCACCACATCCAGATTCTTTTGGGAGTTACCAGTACAGTAACCATACCAGGAAGTACTTAATTTATTAAGCTACTGCTTTTCTAAAGCTCAGTGGAGATATTTACTGATAAACAGCTACCTACGCAGCATGGTTCATGTCGTTCTAAATGAGCTTTTATCTCTCTCCCCTCACCACAAATCAGATTCTTCTGAGGAGTTCCAGTAAGTTATAATTTCCCCTGTGTAATTACCTAACAAGCTCCAGCTGTTTTTATTCTCAGAAGGTTACTCCCTGATATACAGCTGCCTACCCCCTTCGTAAGTGCAGGTCCTAAATGAGCTTTTTTCTCTGTTCCCTCACCACAATCCAGATTTTTTGGGGAGTTACCAGTACAGTAACCATACCAGGAAGTACTTAATTTATTAAGCTACTGCTTTTCTTAATCTCAGTGGAGATATTTACTGCTGAACAGCTACTACGCAGCATGTTCATGTCGTTCCTAAATGAGCTTTTATCTCTCTCCCCTCACCACAATCAGATTCTTCTGAGGAGTTCCCAGTACATTATCCTTTCCCCTGTGTAATTACCTTAACAAGCTGCAGCTGTTTTTATTCTCAGAAGCTTTACTCCCTGATATACAGCTG
>NW_025956528.1:0-39818 GCF_023159225.1 Perognathus longimembris pacificus
GAAGGTTTACTCCCTGATATACAGCTGCCTACCCCCTTCGTAAGTGCAGGTCTTAATGAGCTTTTTTCTCTGTTCCCTCACCACAATCCAGATTCTTTTGGGGAGTTACCAGTAGAGTAACCATACCAGGAAGTACTTAATTTATTAAGCTACTGCTTTTCTTAATCTCAGTGGAGATATTTACTGATAAACAGCTACCTACGCAGCATGTTCATGTCGTTCCTAAATGAGCTTTTATCTCTCTGCCCTCACCACAAATCAGATTCTTCTGAGGAGTTCCCAGTACATTATCCTTTCCCCTGTGTAATTACCTTAACAAGCTCCAGCTGTTTTTATTCTCAGAAGGTTTCCTCCCTGATATACAGCTGCCTACCCCCTTCGTAAGTGCAGGTCCTAAATGAGCTTTTTTCTCTGTTCCCTCACCACAATCCAGATTCTTTTGGGGAGTTACCAGTTCAGTAACCATACCAGGAAGTACTTAATTTATTAAGCTACTGCTTTTCTTAATCTCAGTGGAGATATTTACTGATAAACAGCAACCTACGCAGCATGTCCATGTCGTTCATAAATGAGCTTTTATCTCTCTGCCCTCACCACAAATCAGATTCTTCTGAGGAGTTCCCAGTACATTATCCTTTCCCCTGTGTAATTACCTTAACATGCTCCAACTGTTTTTATTCTCAGAAGTTTCACTCCCTGATATACAGCTGCCTACCCCCTTCGTAAGTGCAGGTCCTAAATGAGCTTTTTTCTCTGTTCCCTCACCACAATCCAGATTCTTTTGGGGAGTTACCAGTACAGTAACCATACCAGGAAGTACTTAATTATTAAGCTACTGCTTTTCTTAATCTCAGTGGAGATATTTACTGATAAACAGCTACCTACGCAGCATGTTCATGTCGTTCCTAAATGAGCTTTTATCTCTCTGCCCTCACCACAAATCAGATTCTTCTGAGGAGTTCCCAGTACATTATCCTTTCCCCTGTGTAATTACCTTAACAAGCTCCAGCTGTTTTTATTCTCAGAAGGTTTACTCCCTGATATACAGCTGCCTACCCCCTTCGTAAGTGCAGGTCCTAAATGAGCTTTTTTCTCTGTTTCCCTCACCACAATCCAGATTCTTTTGGGGAGTTACCAGTAGAGTAACCATACCAGGAAGTACTTAATTTATTAAGCTACTGCTTGTCTTTATCTCAGTGGAGATATTTACTGATAAACAGCTACCTACGCAGCATGTTCATGTCGTTCCTAAATGAGCTTTTATCTCTCTGCCCTCACCACAAATCAGATTCTTCTGAGGAGTTCCCAGTACATTATCCTTTCCCCTGTGTAATTACCTTAACAAGCTCCAGCTGTTTTTTATTCTCAGAAGGTTTACTCCCTGATATACAGCTGCCTACCCCCTTCGTAAGTGCAGGTCCTAAATGAGCTTTTTTCTCTGTTCCCTCACCACAATCCAGATTCTTTTGGGGAGTTACCAGTACAGTAACCATACCAGGAAGTACTTAATTTATTAAGCTACTGCTTTTCTTAAACTCAGTGGAGATATTTACTGATAAACAGCTACCTACGCAGCATGTCCATGTCGTTCCTAAATGAGCTTTTATCTCTCTGCCCTCACCACACATCAGATTCTTCTGAGGAGTTCCCAGTACATCATCCTTTCCCCTGTGTAGTTACCTTAACAAGCTCCAGCTGTTTTTATTCTCAGAAGGTTTACTCCCTGATATACAGCTGCTTACCCCCTTCGTAAGTGCAGGTCCTAAATGAGCTTTTTTCTCTGTTCCCTCACCACAATCCAGATTCTTTTGGGGAGTTACCAGTAGAGTAACCATACCAGGAAGTACTTAATTTATTAAGCTACTGCTTTTCTTAATCTCAGTGGAGATATTTACTGATAAACAGCTACCTACGCAGCATGTTCATGTCGTTCCTAAATGAGCTTTTATCTC
The DNA here is from genome assembly GCF_023159225.1 of Perognathus longimembris pacificus. Taxonomy (NCBI): domain Eukaryota; kingdom Metazoa; phylum Chordata; class Mammalia; order Rodentia; family Heteromyidae; genus Perognathus; species Perognathus longimembris. The sequence continues at coordinate 1,953 of NW_025956528.1, forward strand.
TCTGCCCTCACCACAAATCAGATTCTTCTGAGGAGTTCCCAGTACATTATCCTTTCCCCTGTGTAATTACCTTAACAAGCTCCAGCTGTTTTTATTCTCAGAAGGTTTCCTCCCTGATATACAGCTGCCTACCCCCTTCGTAAGTGCAGGTTCTAAATGAGCTTTTTTCTCTGTTCCCTCACCACAATCCAGATTCTTTTGGGGAGTTACCAGTACAGTAACCATACCAGGAAGTACTTAATTTATTAAGCTACTGCTTTTCTTAATCTCAGTGGAGATATTTACTGATAAACAGCTACCTACGCAGCATGTTCATGTCGTTCCTAAATGAGCTTTTATCTCTCTGCCCTCACCACAAATCAGATTCTTCTGAGGAGTTCCCAGTACATTATCCTTTCCCCTGTGTAATTACCTTAACAAGCTCCAGCTGTTTTTTATTCTCAGAAGGTTTACTCCCTGATATACAGCTGCCTAGCCCCTTCGTAAGTGCAGGTCCTAAATGAGCTTTTTTCTCTGTTCCCTCACCACAATCCAGATTCTTTTGGGGAGTTACCAGTACAGTAACCATACCAGGAAGTACTTAATTTATTAAGCTACTGCTTTTCTTAATCTCAGTGGAGATATTTACTGATAAACAGCTACCTACGCAGCATGTTCATGTCGTTCCTAAATGAGCTTTTATCTCTCTCCCCTCACCACAAATCAGATTCTTCTGAGGAGTTCCCAGTACATTATCCTTTCTCCTGTGTAATTACCTTAACAAGCTCCAGCTGTTTTTATTCTCAGAAGCTTTACTCCCTGATATACAGCTGCCTACCCCCTTCGTAAGTGCAGGTCCTAAATGAGCTTTTTTCTCTGTTCCCTCACCACAATCCAGATTCTTTTGGGGAGTTACCAGTACAGTAACCATACCAGGAAGTACTTAATTTATTAAGCTACTGCTTTTCTTAATCTCAGTGGGATATTTACTGATAAACAGCTACCTACGCAGCATGTTCATGTCGTTCCTAAATGAGCTTTTATCTCTCTGCCCTCACCACAAATCAGATTCTTCTGAGGAGTTCCCAGTACATTATCCTTTCCCCTGTGTAATTACCTTAACAAGCTCCAGCTGTTTTTATTCTCAAAAGGTTTACTCCCTGACATACAGCTGCCTACCCCCTTCGTAAGTGCAGGTCCTAAATGAGCTTTTTTCTCTGTTCCCTCACCACAATCCAGATTCTTTTGGGGAGTTACCAGTACAGTAACCATACCAGGAAGTACTTAATTTATTAAGCTACTGCTTTTCTTAATCTCAGTGGAGATATTTACTGATAAACAGCTACCTACGCAGCATGTCCATGTCGTTCCTAAATGAGCTTTTATCTCTCTGCCCTCACCACAAATCAGATTCTTCTGAGGAGTTCCCAGTACATTATCCTTTCCCCTGTGTAATTATCTTAACAAGCTCCAGCTGTTTTTATTCTCAGAAGGTTCACTGCCTGATATACAGCTGCCTACCCCCTTCGTAAGTGCAGGTCCTAAATGAGCTTTTTTCTCTGTTCCCTCACCACAATCCAGATTCTTTTGGGGAGTTACCAGTACAGTAACCATACCAGGAAGTACTTAATTTATTAAGCTACTGCTTTTCTTAATCTCAGTGGAGATATTTACTGATAAACAGCTACCTACGCAGCATGTCCATGTCGTTCCTAAATGAGCTTTTATCTCTCTGCCCTCACCACAAATCAGATTCTTCTGAGGAGTTCCCAGTACATCATCCTTTCCCCTGTGTAGTTACCTTAACAAGCTCCAGCTGTTTTTATTCTCAGAAGGTTTACTCCCTGATATACAGCTGCCTACCCCCTTCGTAAGTGCAGGTCTTAATGAGCTTGTTTCTCTGTTCCCTCACCACAATCCAGATTCTTTTGGGGAGTTACCAGTAGAGTAACCATACCAGGAAGTACTTAATTTATTAAGCTACTGCTTTTGTTAATCTCAGTGGAGATATTTACTGATAAACAGCTACCTACGCAGCATGTTCATGTCGTTCCTAAATGAGCTTTTATCTCTCTGCCCTCACCACAAATCAGATTCTTCTGAGGAGTTCCCAGTACATTATCCTTTCCCCTGTGTAATTACCTTAACAAGCTCCAGCTGTTTTTATTCTCAGAAGGTTTCCTCCCTGATATACAGCTGCCTACCCCCTTCGTAAGTGCAGGTCCTAAATGAGCTTTTTTCTCTGTTCCCTCACCACAATCCAGATTCTTTTGGGGAGTTACCAGTTCAGTAACCATACCAGGAAGTACTTAATTTATTAAGCTACTGCTTTTCTTAATCTCAGTGGAGATATTTACTGATAAACAGCAACCTACGCAGCATGTCCATGTCGTTCCTAAATGAGCTTTTATCTCTCTGCCCTCACCACAAATCAGATTCTTCTGAGGAGTTCCCAGTACATTATCCTTTCCCCTGTGTAATTACCTTAACATGCTCCAACTGTTTTTATTCTCAGAAGTTTCACTCCCTGATATACAGCTGCCTACCCCCTTCGTAAGTGCAGGTCCTAAATGAGCTTTTTTCTCTGTTCCCTCACCACAATCCAGATTCTTTTGGGGAGTTACCAGTACAGTAACCATACCAGGAAGTACTTAATTTATTAAGCTACTGCTTTTCTTAATCTCAGTGGAGATATTTACTGATAAACAGCTACCTACGCAGCATGTTCATGTCGTTCCTAAATGAGCTTTTATCTCTCTGCCCTCACCACAAATCAGATTCTTCTGAGGAGTTCCCAGTACATTATCCTTTCCCCTGTGTAATTACCTTAACAAGCTCCAGCTGTTTTTATTCTCAGAAGGTTTACTCCCTGATATACAGCTGCCTACCCCCTTCGTAAGTGCAGGTCCTAAATGAGCTTTTTTCTCTGTTCCCTCACCACAATCCAGATTCTTTTGGGGAGTTACCAGTAGAGTAACCATACCAGGAAGTACTTAATTTATTAAGCTACTGCTTGTCTTTATCTCAGTGGAGATATTTACTGATAAACAGCTACCTACGCAGCATGTTCATGTCGTTCCTAAATGAGCTTTTATCTCTCTGCCCTCACCACAAATCAGATTCTTCTGAGGAGTTCCCAGTACATTATCCTTTCCCCTGTGTAATTACCTTAACAAGCTCCAGCTGTTTTTATTCTCAGAAGGTTTACTCCCTGATATACAGCTGCCTACCCCCTTCGTAAGTGCAGGTCCTAAATGAGCTTTTTTCTCTGTTCCCTCACCACAATCCAGATTCTTTTGGGGAGTTACCAGTACAGTAACCATACCAGGAAGTACTTAATTTTATTAAGCTACTGCTTTTCTTAATCTCAGTGGAGATATTTACTGATAAACAGCTACCTACGCAGCATGTCCATGTCGTTCCTAAATGAGCTTTTATCTCTCTGCCCTCACCACACATCAGATTCTTCTGAGGAGTTCCCAGTACATCATCCTTTCCCCTGTGTAGTTACCTTAACAAGCTCCAGCTGTTTTTATTCTCAGAAGGTTTACTCCCTGATATACAGCTGCCTACCCCCTTCGTAAGTGCAGGTCCTAAATGAGCTTTTTTCTCTGTTCCCTCACCACAATCCAGATTCTTTTGGGGAGTTACCAGTAGAGTAACCTTACCAGGAAGTACTTAATTTATTAAGCTACTGCTTTTCTTAATCTTAGTGGAGATATTTACTGATAAACAGCTACCTACGCAGCATGTTCATGTCGTTCCTAAATGAGCTTTTATCTCTCTGCCCTCACCACAAATCAGATTCTTCTGAGGAGTTCCCAGTACATTATCCTTTCCCCTGTGTAATTACCTTAACAAGCTCCAGCTGTTTTTATTCTCAGAAGGTTTCCTCCCTGATATACAGCTGCCTACCCCCTTCGTAAGTGCAGGTTCTAAATGAGCTTTTTTCTCTGTTCCCCTCACCACAATCCAGATTCTTTTGGGGAGTTACCAGTACAGTAACCATACCAGGAAGTACTTAATTTATTATGCTACTGCTTTTCTTAATCTCAGTGGAGATATTTACTGATAAACAGCAACCTACGCAGCATGTCCATGTCGTTCCTAAATGAGCTTTTATCTCTCTGCCCTCACCACAAATCAGATTCTTCTGAGGAGTTCCCAGTACATTATCCTTTCCCCTGTGTAATTACCTTAACAAGCTCCAACTGTTTTTATTCTCAGAAGTTTCACTCCCTGATATACAGCTGCCTACCCCCCTTCGTAAGTGCAGGTCCTAAATGAGCTTTTTTCTCTGTTCCCTCACCACAATCCAGATTCTTTTGGGGAGTTACCAGTACAGTAACCATACCAGGAAGTACTTAATTTATTAAGCTACTGCTTTTCTTAATCTCAGTGGAGATATTTACTGATAAACAGCTACCTACGCAGCATGTTCATGTCGTTCCTAAATGAGCTTTTATCTCTCTGCCCTCACCACAAATCAGATTCTTCTGAGGAGTTCCCAGTACATTATCCTTTCCCCTGTGTAATTACCTTAACAAGCTCCAGCTGTTTTTATTCTCAGAAGGTTTACTCCCTGATATACAGCTGCCTAGCCCCTTCGTAAGTGCAGGTCCTAAATGAGCTTTTTTCTCTGTTCCCTCACCACAATCCAGATTCTTTTGGGGAGTTACCAGTACAGTAACCATACCAGGAAGTACTTAATTTATTAAGCTACTGCTTTTCTTAATCTCAGTGGAGATATTTACTGATAAACAGCTACCTACGCAGCATGTTCATGTCGTTCCTAAATGAGCTTTTATCTCTCTCCCCTCACCACAAATCAGATTCTTCTGAGGAGTTCCCAGTACATTATCCTTTCCCCTGTGTAATTACCTTAACAAGCTCCAGCTGTTTTTATTCTCAGAAGGTTTTACTCCCTGATATACAGCTGCCTACCCCCCTTCGTAAGTGCAGGTCCTAAATGAGCTTTTTTCTCTGTTCCCTCACCACAATCCAGATTCTTTTGGGGAGTTACCAGTACAGTAACCATACCAGGAAGTACTTAATTTATTAAGCTACTGCTTTTCTTAATCTCAGTGGGATATTTACTGATAAACAGCTACTACGCAGCATGTTCATGTCGTTCCTAAATGAGCTTTTATCTCTCTGCCCTCACCACAAATCAGATTCTTCTGAGGAGTTTCCCAGTACATTATCCTTTCCCCTGTGTAATTACCTTAACAAGCTCCAGCTGTTTTTATTCTCAAAAGGTTTACTCCCTGACATACAGCTGCCTACCCCCTTCGTAAGTGCAGGTCCTAAATGAGCTTTTTTTCTCTGTTCCCCTCACCACAATCCAGATTCTTTTGGGGAGTTACCAGTACAGTAACCATACCAGGAAGTACTTAATTTATTAAGCTACTGCTTTTCTTAATCTCAGTGAGATATTTACTGATAAACAGCTACCTACGCAGCATGTCCATGTCGTTCCTAAATGAGCTTTTATCTCTCTGCCCTCACCACAAATCAGATTCTTCTGAGGAGTTCCCAGTACATTATCCTTTCCCCTGTGTAATTATCTTAACAAGCTCCAGCTGTTTTATTCTCAGAGGTTCACTGCCTGATATACAGCTGCCTACCCCCTTCGTAAGTGCAGGTCCTAAATGAGCTTTTTTCTCTGTTCCCTCACCACAATCCAGATTCTTTTGGGGAGTTACCAGTACAGTAACCATACCAGGAAGTACTTAATTTATTAAGCTACTGCTTTTCTTAATCTCAGTGGAGATATTTACTGATAAACAGCTACCTACGCAGCATGTTCATGTCGTGCCTAAATGAGCTTTTATCTCTCTGCCCTCACCACAAATCAGATTCTTCTGAGGAGTTCCCAGTACATTATCCTTTCCCCTGTGTAATTACCTTAACAAGCTGAGCTGTTATTATTCTCAGAAGGTTTACTCTCTGATATACAGCTGCCTACCCCCTTCCTAAGTGCAGGTCCTAAATGAGCTTTTTTTCTCTGTTCCCTCACCACAATCCAGATTCTTTTGGGGAGTTACGAGTACAGGAACCATACCAGGATGTACTTAATTTATTAAGCTACTGCTTTTCTTAATTTCAGTGGAGATATTTACTGATAAACAGCTACCTACGCAGCATGTTCATGTCGTTCCTAAATGAGCTTTTATCTCTCTGCCCTCACCACAAATCAGATTTCTTCTGAGGAGTTCCCAGTACATTATCCTTTCCCCTGTGTAATTACCTTAACAAGCTCCAGCTGGTTTTATTCTCAGAAGGTTTACTCCCTGATATACAGCTGCCTACCCCCTTCGTAAGTGCAGGTCCTAAATGAGCTTTTTTCTCTGTTCCCTCACCACAATCCAGATTCTTTTGGGGAGTTACCAGTACAGTAACCATACCAGGAAGTACTTAATTTATTAAGCTACTGCTTTTCTTAATCTCTTTGGAGATATTTACTGATAAACAGCTACCTACGCAGAATGTTCATGTCGTGCCTAAATGAGCTTTTATCTCTGCCCTCACCACAAATCAGATTCTTCTGAGGAGTTCCCAGTACATTATCCTTTCCCCTGTGTAATTACCTTAACAAGCTGCAGCTGTTATTATTCTCAGAAGGTTTACTCCCTGATATACAGCTGCCTACCCCCTCTTCGTAAGTGCAGGTCCTAAATGAGCTTTTTTCTCTGTTCCCTCACCACAATCCAGATTCTTTTAGGGAGTTACGAGTACAGGAACCATACCAGGATGTACTTAATTTATTAAGCTACTGCTTTTCTTAATCTCAGTGGAGATATTTACTGATAAACAGCTACCTACGCAGCATGTTCATGTCGTTCCTAAATGAGCTTTTATCTCTCTGCCCTCACCACAAATCAGATTCTTCTGAGGAGTTCCCAGTACATTATCCTTTCCCCTGTGTAATTACCTTAACAAGCTCCAGCTGGTTTTATTCTCAGAAGGTTTACTCCCTGATATACAGCTGCCTACCCCCTTCGTAAGTGCAGGTCCTAAATGAGCTTTTTTATCTGTTCCCTCACCACAATCCAGATTCTTTTAGGGAGTTACCAGTACAGTAACCATACCAGGAAGTACTTAATTTATTAAGCTACTGCTTTTCTTAATCTCAGTGGAGATATTTACTGATAAAACAGCTACCTACGCAGCATGTTCATGTCGTTCCTAAATGAGCTTTTATCTCTCTGCCCTCACCACAAATCAGATTCTTCTGAGGAGTTCCCAGTACATTATCCTTTCCCCTGTGTAATTACCTTAACAAGCTCCAAGCTGTTTTTATTGTCAGAAGGTTTACTCCCTGATATACAGCTGCCTACCCCCTTCGTAAGTGCAGGTCCTAAATGAGCTTTTTTCTCTGTTCCCTCACCACAATCCAGATTCTTTTGGGGAGTTACCAGTACAGTAACCATACCAGGAAGTACTTAATTTATTAAGCTACTGCTTTTCTTAATCTCTTTGGAGATATTTACTGATAAACAGCTACCTACGCAGAATGTTCATGTCGTGCCTAAATGAGCTTTTATCTCTCTGCCCTCACCACAAATCAGATTCTTCTGAGGAGTTCCCAGTACATTATCCTTTCCCCTGTGTAATTACCCTTAACAAGCTCCAGCTGTTTTTATTCTCAGAAGGTTTCCTCCCTGATATACAGCTGCCTACCCCCTTCGTAAGTGCAGGTCCTAAATGAGCTGTTTTCTCTGTTCCCTCACCACAATCCAGATTCTTTTTGGGGAGTTACCAGTACAGTAACCATACCAGGAAGTACTTAATTTATTAAGCTACTGCTTTTCTTAATCTCAGTGGAGATATTTACTGATAAACAGCTACCTACGCAGCATGTTCATGTCGTTCCTAAATGAGCTTTTATCTCTCTGCCCTCACCACAAATCAGATTCTTCTTAGGAGTTCCCAGTACATTATCCTTTCCCCTGTGTAATTACCTTAACAAGCTCCAGCTGTTTTTATTCTCAGAAGGTTTACTCCCTGATATACAGCTGTCTACCCCCTTCGTAAGTGCAGGTCTTAAATGAACATTTTTCTCTGTTCCCTCACCACAATCCAGATTCTTTTGGGGAGTTACCAGTACAGTAACCATACCAGGAAGTACCTAATTTATTAAGCTACTGCTTTTCTTAATCTCAGTGGAGATATTTACTGATAAACAGCTACCTACGCAGCATGTTCATGTCGTGCCTAAATGAGCTTTTATCTCTCTGCCCTCACCACAAATCAGATTCTTTTGAGGAGTTCCCAGTAATTATCCTTTCCCCTGTGTAATTACCTTAACAAGCTGCAGCTGTTATTATTCTCAGAAGGTTTACTCCCTGATATACAGCTGCCTACCCCCTTCGTAATTGCAGGTCCTAAATGAGCTTTTTTCTCTGTTCCCTCACCACAATCCAGATTCTTTTGGGGAGTTACGAGTACAGGAACCATACCAGGATGTACTTAATTTATTAAGCTACTGCTTTTCTTAATCTCAGTGGAGATATTTACTGATAAACAGCTACCTACGCAGCATGTTCATGTCGTTCCTAAATGAGCTTTTATCTCTCTGCCCTCACCACAAATCAGATTCTTCTGAGGAGTTCCCAGTACATTATCCCTTCCCCTGTGTAATTACCTTAACAAGCTCCAGCTGTTTTTATTCTCAGAAGGTTTAACTCCCTGATATAGAGCTGCCTACCCCCTTCGTTAGTGCAGGTCCTAAATGAGCTTTTTTCTCTGTTCCCTCACCACAATCCAGATTCTTTTGGGGAGTTACCATTACAGTAACCATACCAGGAAGTACTTAATTTATTAAGCTACTGCTTTTCTTAATCTCAGTGGAGATATTTACTGATAAACAGCTACCTACGCAGCATGTTCATGTCGTTCCTAAATGAGCTTTTATCTCTCTGCCCTCACCACAAATCAAATACTTCTGAGGAGTTCCCAGTACATTATCCTTTCCCCTGTGTAATTACCTTAACAAGCTCCAGCTGTTTTTTATTCTCAGAAGGTTTACTCCTGATATACAGCTGCCTACCCCCTTCGTAAGTGCAGGTCCTCAATGAGCTTTTTTCTCTGTTCCCTCACCACAATCCAGATTCTTTTGGGGAGTTACCAGTACAGTAACCATACCAGGAAGTGCTTAATTTATTAAGCTACTGCTTTTCTTAATCTCAGTGGAGATATTTACTGATAAACAGCTACCTACGCAGCATGTTCATGTCGTTCCTAAATGAGCTTTTATCTCTCTTGCCCTCACCACAAATCAGATTCTTCTGAGGAGTTCCCAGTACATTATCCTTTCCCCTGTGTAATTACCTTAACAAGCTCCAGCTGTTTTTATTCTCAGAAGGTTTACTCCCCTGATATACAGCTGCCTACCCCCTTCGTAAGTGCAGGTCCCTAAATGAGCTCTTTTCTCTGTTCCCTCACCACAATCCAGATTCTTTTGGGGAGTTACCAGTACAGTAACCATACCAGGAAGTACTTAATTTATTAAGCTACTGCTTTTCTTAATCTCAGTGGAGATATTTACTGATAAACAGCTACCTACGCAGCATGTTCATGTCGTTCCTAAACGAGCGTTTATCTCTCTGCCCTCACCACAAATCAGATTCTTCTGAGGAGTTCCCAGTACATTATCCTTTCCCCTGTGTAATTACCTTAACAAACTCCAGCTGTTTTTATTCTCAGAAGGTTTACTCCTGATATACAGCTGCCTACCCCCTTCGTAAGTGCAGGTCCGAAATTCGCTTTTTTCTCTGTTCCCTCACCACAATCCAGATTCTTTTGGGGAGTTACCAGTACAGTAACCATACCAGGAAGTACTTAATTTATTAAGCTACTGCTTTTCTTAATCTCAGTGGAGATATTTACTGATAAACTGCTACCTACGCAGCATGTTCATGTCGTTCCTAAATGAGCTTTTATCTCTCTGCTCTCACCGCAAATCAGATTCTTCTGAGGAGTTCCCAGTACATTATCCTTTGCCCTGTGTAATTACCTTAACAAGCTCCAGCTGTTTTTATTCTCAGAAGGTTTACTCCCTGATATACAGCTGCCTACCCCCTTCGTAAGTTCAGGTCCTAAATGAGCTTTTTTCTCTGTTCCCTCACCACAATCCAGATTCTTTTGGGGAGTTACCAGTACAGTAACCATACCAGGAAGTACTTAATTTATTAAGCTACTGCTTTTCTTAATCTCAGTGGAGATATTTACTGATAAACAGCTACCTACGCAGCATGTTCATGTCGTTCTTAAATGAGCTTTTATCTCTCCTGCCCCTCACCACAAATCAGATTCTTCTGAGGAGTTCCCAGTACATTATCCTTTCCCCTGTGTAATTACCTTAACAAGCTCCAGCTGTTTTTATTCTCAGAAGGTTTACTCCCTGATATACAGCTGCCTACCCCCTTCGTAAGTGCAGGTCCTAAATGAGCTTTTTTCTCTGTTCCCTCACCACAATCCAGATTCTTTTGGGGAGTTACCAGTACAGTAACCATACCAGGAAGTACTTAATTTATTAAGCTACTGCTTTTCTTAATCTCAGTGGAGATATTTACTGATAAACAGCTACCTACGCAGCATGTTCATGTCGTTCCTAAATGAGCTTTTATCTCTCTGCCCTCACCACAAATCAGATACTTCTGAGGAGTTCCCAGTACATTATCCTTTCCCCTGTGTAATTACCTTAACAAGCCTCCAGCTGTTTTATTCTCAGAAGGTTTCCTCCCTGATATACAGCTACCTACCCCCTTCGTAAGTGCAGGTCTTAAATGAGCTTTTTTCTCTGTTCCCTCACCACAATCCAGATTCTTTTGGGGGAGTTACCAGTACAGTACCCATACCAGGAAGTACTTAATTTATTAAGCTACAGCTTTTCTTAATCTCAGTGGAGATATTTACTGATAAACAGCTACCTACGCAGCATGTTCATGTCGTTCCTAAATGAGCTTTTATCTCTCTGCCCTCACCACAAATCAGATTCTTCTGAGGAGTTCCCAGTACATTATCCTTTCCCCTGTGTAATTACCTTAACAAGCTCCAGCTATTTTTATTCTCAGAAGGTTTACCTCCCTGATATACAGCTGCCTACCCCCCTTCGTAAGTGCAGGTCCTAAATGAGCTTTTTTCTCTGTTCCCTCACCACTATCCAGATTCTTTTGGGGAGTTACCAGTACAGTAACCATACCAGGAAGTACTTAATTTATTAAGCTACTGCTTTTCTTAATCTCAGTGGAGATATTTACTGATAAACAGCTACCTACGCAGCATGTTCATGTCGTTCCTAAATGAGCTTTTATCTCTCTGCCCTCACCACAAATCAGATTCTTCTGAGGAGTTCCCCAGTACATTATCCTTTCCCCTGTGTAATTACCTTAACAAGCTCCAGCTGTTTTTATTCTCAGAAGGTTTACTCCCTGATATACAGCTGCCTACCCCCTTCGTAAGTGCAGGTCCTAAATGAGCTTTTTTCTCTGTTCCCTCACCACAATCCAGATTCTTTTGGGGAGTTACCAGTACAGTAACCATACCAGAAGTACTTAATTTATTAAGCTACTGCTTTTCTTAATCTCAGTGGAGATATTTACTGATAACAGCTACCTACGCAGCATGTTCATGTCGTTCCTAAATGAGCTTTTATCTCTCTGCCCTCACCAAAAATCAGATACTTCTGAGGAGTTCCCAGTACATTATCCTTTCCCCTGTGTAATTACCTTAACAAGCTCCAGCTGTTTTTATTGTCAGAAGGTTTACTCCCTGATATACAGCTACCTACCCCCTTCGTAAGTGCAGGTCTTAAATGAGCTTTTTTCTCTGTTCCCTCACCACAATCCAGATTCTTTTGGGGAGTTACCAGTACAGTAACCATACCAGGAAGTACTTAATTTATTAAGCTACAGCTTTTCTTAATCTCAGTGGAGATATTTACTGATAAACAGCTACCTACGCAGCATGTTCATGTCGTTCCTAAATGAGCTTTTATCTCTCTGCCCTCACCACAAATCAGATTCTTCTGAGGAGTTCCCAGTACATATCCTTTCCCCTGTGTAATTACCTTAACAAGCTCCAGCTGTTTTTATTCTCAGAAGGTTTACTCCCTGATATACAGCTGCCCTACCCCCTTCGTAAGTGCAGGTCCTAAATGAGCTTTTTTCTCTGTTCCCTCACCACAATCCAGATTCTTTTGGGGAGTTACCAGTACAGTAACCATACCAGGAAGTACTTAATTTATTAAGCTACTGCTTTTCTTAATCTCAGTGGAGATATTTACTGATAAACAGCTACCTACGCAGCATGTTCATGTCGTTCCTAAATGAGCTTTTATCTCTCTGCCCTCACCACAAATCAGATTCTTCTGAGGAGTTCCCAGTACATTATCCTTTCCCCTGTGTAATTACCTTAACAAGCTCCAGCTGTTTTTATTCTCAGAAGGTTTACTCCCTGATATACAGCTGCCTACCCCCTTCGTAAGTGCAGGTCCTAAATGAGCTTTTTTCTCTGTTCCCTCACCACAATCCAGATTCTTTTGGGGAGTTACGAGTACAGGAACCATACCAGGAAGTACTTAATTTATTAAGCTACTGCTTTTCTTAATCTCAGTGGAGATATTTACTGATAAACAGCTACCTACGCAGCATGTTCATGTCGTTCCTAAATGAGCTTTTATCTCTCTGCCCTCACCACAAATCAGATTCTTCTGAGGAGTTCCCAGTACATTATCCTTTCCCCTGTGTAATTACCTTAACAAGCTCCAGCTGTTTTTATTCTCAGAAGGTTTACTCCCTGATATACAGCTGCCTACCCCCTTCGTAAGTGCAGGTCCCAAATGAGCTTTTTTCTCTGTTCCCTCACCACAATCCAGATTCTTTTGGGGAGTTACTGTTGGAGAATTAAAGTCTCCAACCAGTGGAAAAATTTAGCCCCGGCACGGTTACTCCAATGCCTCATTGGCACACTAATAGGCCCTTGGGAACACATTCCCAGTAAGGAGTTTCTGGTGTTTGTGGGCCAAAGGAAGCCACCAGTTGTTGTGAGAATCTCCTTTTTCCCCCTGCTTAGCAAGTCTCCTCAGGGAGACTTGCTAGACCAGCTGCCTTTAGTGTTAGATTCTCTCTGTAAACAGGAAAGTCTCCTCACTAGATTCTCACTGTAAACAGGAAAGTCTCCTCACTATTATTTCACAAGTATTTGGAGAAGTCAAGATTGATGTTATCTAGCCTTAAGGAGATAGTAGCTAGGAGATAATTATAGTTCTACCTAGGGTTGTATACAGTTCCTTGTTTTGATATCAATAATCTTTGTAGTCACTACCTCCTGTAATTAGAAAGGCATTTGTATCAAGTTCCTGCCCTCACAGTAGGAAATTTCCTCCACTTCTGTATTTGAGACAAATGTCATGCTGTATTGATCTTTTACCTGTAATTGTAAAATTGGTTTCTAACCCTATATAAACCCTGGCCCTCTTGGAATAAAGTATGCATTGGTTCACTCGCCTTGCATCCCCCGTGTCCTGATTTCGACTGCAGTTAACCAGGTTCAACATCTGGCGTCCGGACCCAGGGACCTGACAATTGATCCACAGGAGATTGCGGAACTGCCGAGCTCTCGAGTGAGGTGAGAGATATTTTTAATTCACAGGAGACAAGGGATCTGTGTGTAATTCACAGGAGACAAGGGATCTGTGTGGTGAGCTCCTATTCTTAAAAAATTACGGGGTTATGGGACAAGCTAAACCAACTCCATTTTCTAATTTTATCCACCATGTATTGAAACGGGACGGAGCTATGGTCTCGTGTTCACAAAGAGATGAGTGTGTACAGGTAGTGGAGTATAATCTATGGTTCCCAGAGGGAGATACTTTAGATTTAGAAGTCTGGGAACGAGTAGAGAATAATATGGAAAATGAATATCGGTGTGGAGACAAGGTTCCAGTTACATTTTGGTCTGTTTGGGCATTAATACATACAGCCATGAGCATGATGTCTCCTGATGCTATCATAACATCAGCTGCTGAGCCAGAGGCTGATGTGGAAAAAGCTATGAAGGCTTATAATTTGTCCGGGGAGGCAAAAACTCAAATTGGGCAGGAGCTAAAAGACATGGCAACACCTGAACTATCTCCTGTCAGTTTTGTTAAAGAAAAATTAACATCAAATAAGCCTTCAGCCTCTACCTATGCTCCTTCAGAGAATGATGATAATTTAGGCAGCTCAGCAGTGCAGTCAAAGTGCTACAGATGCTCTTTCGATCTCCCAGGGGCAGTCAGGAAGGTGAAAGTAAAGAACAAATAATTGCGGCCGCGGAGCCCACTTTTACTTTAATTAATCTAAGTCCTATGGTTCTGCCTCTCTCTCTTGCTATCAAACTTTTCCTGTCATTGAACCCCCTTCAACCAGAGGTGTGGCACAGCCCCGTCATTATCAAGATATTGACCAGATTCACTCAATTTAGGACAGCTGTAATACAGGGCCGTCTCATGGCTCCCTTCCAGTGAAGGAGGCTTCCCCATCATCTTTTCTTTACAACCAGGCACTAGCAGGGGAGCTGACACTCCCTGTTTTAGTCCATCAGCCTGGAATTGGGGAAGAACTAGTGATTTTTCTTTTACTTCTTAAGAGAATTTTTACTGCAATTGCACTTTTAATTTGCGCCTGCGCTGCATGTTTCATGTGTCTTTGTCCTTGTTTGATTAGTTGTGTTTCGTGTGGAGTGCTAAATTGGGAAAGAAGTCCTCTGGTGGGCGGCCTCGGCAGGTTGATTGCCAGGGGATGGAAATCTCCACTGGGGAGGATCCCCCTGAGAATTTTCAGGGCCCTATGGACTTTCCATCACTCTGGCTGGCAGCTTGTGGACGCTGGACATGCCATCCAAGGCGTAAAAGCCTCTGTTTCTATGTTCTGTTTTGTCTTGACTAGTTTTGTCTTTGAGATTGGTACCAGTTTTAAACATAAACTTTTGTTTCCCTTATTTCTGTTGTCCATTTACATGTCTATGGGCAAAACATTTACTAGGTACTGTGTCTCCTTCTGCAAGAAGACAGAAAAAGTGCAGGCTGCTAAGAGCTGAGTTCAAACAGCCGGCTAGGCTAATCTTAGCCTGAGAGTAAACACTAAGAGTCAAGTGCTAGGTGGACTCAGTAATACTCCAGGGGACCCCAACCCAGTTATCTTCAGTGTTTAGTATGCTAAGATACTTTGCTAAAACTAATAGGCCCTAGCGAATAAGACTAAACAATGCTAAAATCATTCATTAAAGGTTTTGTTTTAAGTTTTGGTCATTACAAGAGTAAGATTGGAAAATATACCTTTTGCCACTAAAAAATGTACGGCTGATAGTTGTTTGGACTGCTTTTAAGTTCTGTTTACATTAATACCTACATATGTGAATGTATGTATGTGTGTGTGCGCGTGCACAAATGTATGTGGGTGTGAATGTGTTCAAGATTAAAAATGTATGATGTAAAAATAGGTTAGTTTAACTTTAAACTTCAAAAGATCATCGAATTTGGGCATTACCAAAAGCTTTAAAGGATTATTTATTTTAAAAGGAACTATAGTTAAAAAATTCTTTAATTCATGGTTAAAAATAAATAAATAAATAAATAAGAACTTAGCATGGGCCCTTGAACCTATCCTCAGTAGTGAGGGGCAAACTGACAAAAGTACAGTTTAGCCGATCCACGTGATGGGACAGCCGTAGGGTGGCGTCCATTCATAGTGGGAGAGGGCAAGCTGGCCCCAAGGCAGTTCATCAAGCTCTAAGGAGTAGGATGGAGATAGGCCCATTCTATAGGACAGGCCAATGGAGGCCTTTCTTTTATTTCTTTTGTTTTTAGGTATAAACATTGGAAACCTCAGGGTAAAATGTATGATTTGACTGATACTTCTAAAACTGCCCCTTAGGATGGATTAAAATTGGAATATCTTAAAGGAGAGTTAAAAGTTTATTTACCTGATATAACTCGATTTCTGTACAGGTTTGCAATTTGGATGTATCAAAAAGGCAAATATGCTAACTCTGAAATCTCATGGTTATAATTCTGGGGCACACTGCTAAGTGTACTCTTGTTACAATTGTTTTGGGTATCACTTTAATGAATCAGGTACTAAATTTTTTAAGTGTAAACTGTACTGTAACAGTAAGATTAACTATCTTAAGTCACATATAAATCAGGTAAATATTTTAAAGTATATAAAACTAATGGGGGATAGAAGTACACAACTTTCATTAACTCTCTGTATATAGGAAAATGGCTCTTTTAAAGCAGACAACCAGGAGGCAATGTGCCCCCTGGGCTTCAGTTTTTCTATGCAAATACAGGCTGAGGTAAAGGTGTGAAGCTCTACTTTAAAAGGTTTTAGAATGCCTTTCTAGATAAGAAATTTGAAAGTGAAAACCAAGCAGCATGAAGCAATGGGTGATACCTAGGCTCCAGATTTCTTTTAATACAACCAGCTTGGTAAAAGACTTGAGATCAAAAATGTATTCTGAGATATGAAATTTAAAATGTTTGTTTTAAGTTGGTATAGGAAAACGATGGCTATCAAGATGATTGTTTAATTACTACTCCAGTTTGTTTTACAGGTTTTCAATAAAATGATTTATTATTTGCTGCACCTGATAAAAATATTGTATCAAAATTGTTACAAATTTTGCCTTTAGACTTTCAACAGTATAATTTAATAATTGCCCCTGATAAAATTCATTTAAACAGAAGAACCATTCAAGTATCTGGATATTTAGTTAGAAGACAAGTAATTACCCCCCAATTAATAAAAATTCGTACTGAAGAGTTTAAAAACTCTTAATTTTCAACATTTACTAGAAATGTTCGCAGTCATGGGGATTCCTTCTCAATAAAAACTGACAATGCACCAGCTTATTCCAGTAAACAAGTACGAAAATTTTAGAATTTCATAACATTTTTCATGTTACAGGAATTGAATACAATCCTCAAGGTCAAGGTATAGTAGAAAGAGCTCATTATACATTAAAAACACAAATTAAAAAACTAAAGAGGGGGAGTATGGATAGTACTGAGGGATATGCAACTTCTATGAAAAGTATTTATAAAACAGCCCGAGCCGTTATTGCAGAAGCACTATTTGTCCTTAACTTTTTAAATTTGCCTCAAGGAGATGTTTTAGCAAGAGCTGAGGGACACTTCCTAGCTCCGCCTATGCAAAACAAACCACAGCCAGTTTGGAATAGATTGGGGGTTGGGCTAGATTGGGTCCCGGGGAGTTAACCCAGGGGCGAGGGTATGCTTATGTTTCTACAGAAGACCGCCCATCTTTCTAGCACCTGCTCCAGTGGATCCAGCAACAAACACCCCTCTGTGCATCAAGACCGGGGTGAAACATTCTCATCCAAGTGATAAGGCCATTCTAATGGACAGGCGTGCACTGGTAACCTGTAGGGGCTACATCAGAGGTAATGTATTGGGCCTATATTTCTAACCCTCCTTTATGTCCATACTATGGACAAAAGCCCCTGTCTCTTTTACAACTATTCCTAATTTACTCTCTCCCCCTATGGGTCTGGCATTCCAGTCTTTCCTATGGAAGAGGAAAGATCATTTAACTTCTCTTATTCTCAGTTCTCTAAAGCTATCTGTCAAGGCCATTCCCCATGTTACCCTTTTAGATATCAATATTGGATTCAGCATGGAGGTTCATATAACTCCAGTAGAACTCGATTGATTAGACTGTCTTCCTGGTCTGTGGGATCTCATACCTATGAATTAGATAATTATCCTATTCCTGCTGGCCTGCCTAAATGTGACAATTTTACTTACCTAAACCTTAACTTTACTGAAAGACGTTGGGAAAATTGTCAAGGAAATTTTCCAACTATTTGGAATACATCCCAACATACTTGGTATGATTGGGGACCTTGTGGTGTGTGGTTGAAAAACTGCACTGAATATAACTCATCTTGTGACCCTACTTTAACTATGAACATGTCCAATGCCATGTCTGCTAAACAGCTTTTAGGGTGGTTTGGAGCAGGCTTTGTGACCCCCGGCCTGCTCTCGCCCATGGAGACAAGCTCCACAACGTCATCTCTAGAAATTAGCAGCTTCTCAGCTCCTGTATTGCTGGCCAATGGAACTTACTCAGGAACTAAAGGATCCTCGGCCTCCTACAACTTCACAGTTGTAAAGACCTATAATATCTCTGCTTGTGTTCATTTTCCACATGTACTGATGGTCGGCCCCATAAACATAACTAAGAATGCCATTACCTGCATAAATTGTAAATTGTATACTTGTTTGAATAACAATGTCACCTTTAATTTTAGTCAGATAGGATCATGATTTTAACCCAGCGCAACTCCCTTTGGGTTCCTGTTCGTATGCATCGTCCCTGGGCTGGAGGACCTGTGCAAGGATTGGTAATGCAGTTTTTTAAGCGGCTTCTGAAGAGGAGTCGTCGTGCCATTGGACTGATTATTGCAGGACTTGTTGGACTGATTGCCATTGCTACAACTGCAGCAGTATCCGGAGCCGCATTGCGACAATCTGTACAAACTCATGACTTTATGGTGCAGTGGCACCAGGACTCCCACAATCTGTGGCAACACCAGCTGGAAGTAAATGCCCACCTTCAAGATGAGTTAGAAGCTGTTAAAGGAGGAGTGTTTTGGCTTGGACAGAAATACCTGGCTTTGCAGCAACGATTGTTTTTGACTTGTGATTGGAATTCTAGTCATGTCTGTGTAACACCTTATAAATATAATGCCTCTGAATGTGAATGGAATGATATACAAATGCTTATAGATGGAGCCCTACTAAATGGTACGTTAAGTGAACAAAGCTTGTACAGGGAGGTTTTTGAAGCTTTTCAAAAGGAATTGCCAGATGCCTCTTCAATTGATGATATAGCCCAAGGACTAGCTCAGACCTTAGAAGGACTAGACCCTAGGGGGTGGTGGCAAAGTATTACCCATAGTGTTGGAAGTGCTTTTATTGCCTTAATACTTATGATATGTGTCTTTTTCTTAGGATATTGTTCTATCATAGCTATAATGAAGCGTTACACTAGGAATAATTCCTCTGATGTTTTACTCACTGCCCTTAAACTTCTAGAGAAGCGGCTGTGGAAAATTAATAAAAAAGGGGGAATTGTTGGAGAATTAAAGTCTCCAACCAGTGGAAAAATTTAGCCCGGCACGGTTACTCCAATGCCTCATTGGCACACTAATAGGCCCTTGGGAACACATTCCCAGTAAGGAGTTTCTGGTGTTTGTGGGCAAAGGAAGCCACCAGTTGTTGTGAGAATCTCCTTTTTCCCCCTGCTTAGCAAGTCTCCTCAGGGAGACTTGCTAGACCAGCTGCCTTTAGTGTTAGATTCTCTCTGTAAACAGGAAAGTCTCCTCACTAGATTCTCACTGTAAACAGAAAGTCTCCTCACTATTATTTCACAAGTATTTGGAGAAGTCAAGATTGATGTTATCTAGCCTTAAGGAGATAGTAGCTAGGAGATAATTATAGTTCTACCTAGGGTTGTATACAGTTCCTTGTTTTGATATCAATAATCTTTGTAGTCACTACCTCCTGTAATTAGAAAGGCATTTGTATCAAGTTCCTGCCCTCACAGTAGGAAATTTTCCTCCACTTCTGTATTTGAGACAAATGTCATGCTGTATTAATCTTTTACCTGTAATTGTAAAATTGGTTTCTAACCCTATATAAACCCTGGCCCTCTTGGAATAAAGTATGCATTGGTTCACTCGCCTTGCATCCCCCGTGTCCTGATTTCGACTGCAGTTACCCAGGTTCAACAAGTTACCAGTACAGTAACCATACCTGGAAGTACTTAAGTTATTAAGCTACTGCTTTTCTTAATCTCATGGAGATATTTACTGATAAACAGCTACCTACGCAGCATGTTCATGTCGTTCCTAAATGAGCTTTTATCTCTCTGCCCTCACCAACAAAACAGATTCTTCTGAGGAGTTCCCAGTACATTATCCTTTCCCCTGTGTAATTACCTTAACAAGCTCCAGCTGTTTTTATTCTCAGAAGGTTTACTCCATGATGTACAGCTGCCTACCCCCTTCGTAAGTGCAGGTCCTAAATGAGCTTTTTTCTCTGTTCCCTCACCACAATCCAGATTCTTTTGGGGAGTTACCAGTAGAGTAACCATACCTGGAAGTACTTAAGTTATTAAGCTACTGCTTTTCTTAATCTAAGTGGAGATATTTACTGATAAACAGCTACCTAGGAGGCATGTTCATGTCGTTCCTAAATGAGCTTTTATCTCTCTGCCCTCACCACAAATCAGATTCTTCTGAGGAGTTCCCAGTACATTATCCTTTCCCCTGTGTAATTACCTTAACAAGCTCCAGCTGTTTTTATTCTCAGAAGGTTTACTCCCTGATATAGAGCTGCCTACCCCCTTCGTAAGTGCAGGTCCTAAATGAGCTTTTTTCTCTGTTCCCTCACCACAATCCAGATGCTTTTGGGAGTTACCAGTACAGTAACCATACCAGGAAGTACTTAATTTATTAAGCTACTGCTTTTCTAAATCTCAGTGGAGATATTTACTGATAAACAGCTACCTATGCAGCATGTTCATGTCGTTCCTAAATGAGCTTTTATCTCTCTGCCCTCACCACAAATCAGATACTTCTGAGGAGTTCCCAGTACATTATCCTTTCCCCTGTGTAATTACCTTAACAAGCTCCAGCTGTTTTTATTCTCAGAATTTTTACTCCCTGATATACAGCTGCCTACCCCCTTCGTAAGTGCAGGTCCTAAATGAGCTTTTTTCTCTGTTCCCTCACCACAATCCAGATTCTTTTGGGGAGTTACCAGTACAGTAACCATACCAGGAAGTACTTAATTTATTAAGCTACTGCTTTTCTTAATCTCAGTGGAGATATTTACTGATAAACAGCTACCTACGCAGCATGTTCATGTCGTTCCCTAAATGAGCTTTTATCTCTCTGCCCTCACCACAAATCAGATTCTTCTGAGGAGTTCCCAGTACATTATCCTTTCCACTGTGTAATTACCTTAACAAGCTCCAGCTGTTTTTATTCTCAGAAGGTTTACTCCCTGATATACAGCTGCCAACGCCCTTCGTAAGTGAAGGTCCTAAATGAGCTTTTTTCTCTGTTCCCTCACCACAATCCAGATTCTTTTGGGGAGTTTACCAGTACAGTAACCATACCAGGAAGTACTTAATTTATTAAGCTACTGCTTTTCTTAATCTCAGTGGAGATATTTACTGATAAACAGCTACCTACGCAGCATGTTCATGTCGTTCCTCAAATGAGCTTTTATCTCTCTGCCCTCACCACAAAACAGATTCTTCTGAGGAGTTCCCAGTACATTATCCTTTCCCCTGTTTAATTACCTTAACAAGCTCCAGCTGTTTTTATTCTCAGAAGGTTTACTCCCTGATATACAGCTGCCTACCCCCTTCGTAAGTGCAGGTCCTAAATGAGCTTTTTTCTCTGTTCCCTCACCACAATCCAGATTCTTTTGGGGAGTTACCAGTACAGTAACCATACCAGGAAGTACTTAATTTATTAAGCTACTGCTTTTCTTAATCTCAGTGGAGATATTTACTGATAAACAGCTACCTACGCAGCATGTTCATGTCGTTCCTAAATGAGCTTTTATCCTCTCTGCCCTCACCACAAAACAGATTCTTCTGAGGAGTTCCCAGTACATTATCCTTTCCCCTGTTTAATTACCTTAACAAGCTCCAGCTGTTTTTATTCTCAGAAGGTTTACTCCCTGATATACAGCTGCCTACCCCCCTTCGTAAGTGCAGGTCCTAAATGAGCTTTTTTCTCTGTTCCCTCACCACAATCCAGATTCTTTTGGGGAGTTACCAGTACAGTAACCATACCAGAAGTACTTAATTTATTAAGCTACTGCTTTTCTTAATCTCAGTGGAGATATTTACTGATAAACAGCTACCTACGCAGCATGTTCATGTCGTTCCTAAATGAGCTTTTATCTCTCTGCCCTCACCACAAATCAGATTCTTCTGAGGAGTTCCCAGTACATTATCCTTTCCCCTGTGTAATTACCTTAACAACTCCAGCTGTTTTTATTCTCAGAAAGTTTACTCCCTGATATACAGCTGCCTACCCCCTTCGTAAGTGCAGGTCCTAAATGAGCTTTTTTCTCTGTTCCCTCACCACAATCCAGATTCTTTTGGGGAGTTACCAGTACAGTAACCATACCAGGATGTACTTAATTTATTAAGCTACAGCTTTTCTTAATCTCAGTGGAGATATTTACTGATAAACAGCTACCTACGCAGCATGTTCATGTCGTTCCTAAATGAGCTTTTATCTCTCTGCCCTCACCACAAATCAGATTCTTCTGAGGAGTTCCCAGTACATTATCCTTTCCCCTGTGTAATTACCTTAACAAGCTCCAGCTGTTTTTATTCTCAGAAGGTTTACTCCCTGATATAGAGCTGCCTGCCCCCTTCGTAAGTGCAGGTCCTAAATGAGCTTTTTTCTCTGTTCCCTCACCACAATCCAGATTCTTTTGGGGAGTTACCAGTACAGTAACCATACCAGGAAGTACTTAATTAATTAAGCTACTGCTTTTCTTAATCTCAGTGGAGATATTTACTGATAAACAGCTACCTACGCAGCATGTTCATGTCGTTCCTAAATGAGCTTTTATCTCTCTGCCCTCACCACAAATCAGATTCTTCTGAGGAGTTCCCAGTACATTATCCTTTCCCCTGTGTAATTACCTTAACAACTCCAGCTGTTTTTATTCTCAGAAGGTTTACTCCCTGATATACAGCTGCCTACCCCCTTCGTAAGTGCAGGTCCTAAATGAGCTTTTTTCTCTGTTCCCTCACCACAATCCAGATTCTTTTGGGAGTTACCAGTACAGTAACCATACCAGGAAGTACTTAATTTATTAAGCTACAGCTTTTCTTAATCTCAGTGGAGATATTTACTGATAAACAGCTACCTACGCAGCATGTTCATGTCGTTCCTAAATGAGCTTTTATCTCTCTGCCCTCACCACAAATCAGATTCTTCTGAGGAGTTCCCAGTACATTATCCTTTCCCCTGTGTAATTACCTTAACAAGCTCCAGCTGTTTTTATTCTCAGAAGGTTTACTCCCTGATATACAGCTGCCTACCCCCTTCGTAAGTGCAGGTCCTAAATGGGCTTTTTTCTCTGTTCCCTCACCACAATCCAGATTCTTTTGGGGAGTTACCAGTACAGTATCCATACCAGGAAGTACTTAATTTATTAAGCTATTGCTTTTCTTAATCTCAGTGGAGATATTTACTGATAAACAGCTACCTACGCAGCATGTTCATGTCGTTCCTTGTTGGGGTCCATCTTCCCCTTAGATGGAAGGGGCCTGAGGCACCTCCCCTAGCTGGGGAATGCAGCCTTCCATCCTCCCTACATTGGAATCTGGAGAAACCGGTCCGATAAGAGACCCCGACCTAGCTGGCAGCCAGCCTGGCGCCTACCAGCCCCGCCCTGGAGGTCGAGTGACGTAGCCCCTTGGAGGTCAAGTGACCAGCCCCTTGGAGGTCAAGTGACCATCCCCTTGGAGGTCACCTGACAGCTCGCGGCCTATGGGAATCCTGGCCAACCCCCTTCCCTGATCATCTACCCTTCCCCTCTCTCAATAAAGTTAGTTCGCTCTCAGAAGCTGACTCCGTGGTCTATGTCCGTTGCTTCCAGAGTAGGATAGCGGTCACATTGCCACGCGGGTCGCGGGCCCGCCAGGACGGAGACATCCCCACGTCTCACCCCGACAAACCTGCAGGCCGAGGGTCGGGGGAGAAGGCGATGCGAGGATAATAAGAGAGAAAGAAATGAGCACTTGAGCCGGAGCAGAGAGAGCACTCCCCACAGTTCCTAAATGAGCTTTTATCTCTCTGCCCTCACCACAAATCAGATTCTTCTGAGGAGTTCCCAGTACATCATCCTTTCCCCTGTGTAATTACCTTAACAAGCTCCACTGTTTTTATTCTCAGAAGGTTTACTCCCTGATATACAGCTGCCTACCCTCTTCGTAAGTGCAGGTCCTAAATGAGCTTTTTTCTCTGTTCCCTCACCACAATCCAGATTCTTTTGGGGAGTTACCAGTACAGTAACCATACCTGGAAGTACTTAATTTATTAAGCTACTGCTTTTTCTTAATCTCAGTGGAGATATTTACTGATAAACAGCTACCTACGCAGCATGTTCATGTCGTTCCTAAATGAGCTTTTATCTCTCTGCCCTCACCACAAATCAGATTCTTCTGAGGAGTTCCCAGTACATTATCCTTTCCCCTGTGTAATTACCTTAACAAGCTCCAGCTGTTTTTATTCTCAGAAGGTTTACTCCCTGATATACAGCTGCCTACCCCCTTCGTAAGTGCAGGTCCTAAATGAGCTTTTTTCTCTGTTCCCTCACCACAATCCAGATTCTTTTGGGGAGTTACCAGTACAGTAACCATACCTGGAAGTACTTAAGTTATTAAGCTACTGCTTTTCTTAATCTCAGTGGAGATATTTACTGATAAACAGCTACCTACGCAGCATGTTCATGTCGTTCCTAAATGAGCTTTTATCTCTCTGCCCTCACCACAAATCAGATTCTTCTGAGGAGTTCCCAGTACATTATCCTTTCCCCTGTGTAATTACCTTAACAAGCTCCAGCTGTTTTTATTCTCAGAAGGTTTACTCCCTGATATACAGCTGCCTACCCCCTTCGTAAGTGCAGGTCCTAAATGAGCTTTATTCTCTGTTCCCTCAACACAATCCAGATTCTTTTGGGGAGTTACCAGTACAGTAACCATACCAGGAAGTACTTAATTTATTAAGCTACTGCTTTTCTTAATCTCAGTGGAGATATTTACTGATAAACAGCTACCTACGCAGCATGTTCATGTCGTTCCTAAATGAGCTTTTATCTCTCTCTGCCCTCACCACAAATCAGATTCTTCTGAGGAGTTCCCAGTACATCATCCTTTCCCCTGTGTAATTACCTTAACAAGCTCCAGCTGTTTTTATTCTCAGAAGGTTTACTCCCTGATATACAGCTGCCTACCCCCTTCGTAAGTGCAGGTCCTAAATGAGCTTTTTTCTCTGTTCCCTCACCACAATCCAGATTCTTTTGGGAGTTACCAGTATAGTAACCATACCAGGAAGTACTTAATTTATTAAGCTACTGCATTTCTTAATCTCAGTGAGATATTTACTGATAAACAGCTACCTACGCAGCATGTTCATGTCGTTCCTAATGAGCTTTTATCTCTCTCCCCTCACCACTAATCAGATTCTTCTGAGGAGTTCCCAGTACATTATCCTTTCCCCTGTGTAATTAGTTTAACAAGCTCCAGCTGTTTTTATTCTCAGAAGGTTTACTCCCTGATATACAGCTGCCTACCCCATTTCGTAAGTGCAGGTCCTTAATGAGCTTTTTTCTCTGTTCCCTCCCCACAATCCAGATTCTTTTGGGGAGTTTCCAGTACAGTAACCATACCAGGAAGTACTTAATTTATTAAGCTACTGCTTTTCTTATCCTCAGTGGAGATATTTACTGATAAACAGCTACCTACGCAGCATGTTCATGTCGTTCCTAAATGAGCTTTTATCTCTCTGCCCTCAACACAAATCAGATTCTTCTGAGGAGTTCCCAGTACATTATCCTTTCCCCTGTGTAATTACCTTAAACAAGCTCCAGCTGTTTTTATTCTCAGAAGGTTTTACTCCCTGATATACAGCTGCCTACCCCCTTCGTAAGTGCAGGTCTTAAATGAGCTTTTTTCTCTGTTCCCTCACCACAATCCAGATTCTTTGGGGAGTTACCAGTACAGTAACCATACCAGGAAGTACTTAATTTATTAAGCTACTGCTTTTCTTAATCTCAGTGGAGATATTTACTGAAAAACAGCTACCTACCCAGCATGTTCATGTTGTTCCTAAATGAGCTTTTATCTCTCTGCCCTCACCACAAATCAGATTCTTCTGAGGAGTTCCCAGTACATTATCCTTTCCCCTGTGTAATTACCTTAACAAGCTCCAGCTGTTTTTATTCTCAGAAGGTTTACTCCCTGATATACAGCTGCAGACCCCCTTCGTAAGTGCAGGTCCTAAATGAGCTTTTTTCTCTGTTCCCTCACCACAATCCAGATTCTTTTGGGGAGTTACCAGTATAGTAACCATACCAGGAAGTACTTAATTTATTAAGCGACTGCTTTTCTTAATCTCAGTGGAGATATTTACTGATAAACAGCTAACTACGCAGCATGTTCATGTCGTTCCTAAATGAGCTTTTATCTCTCTGCCCTCACCACAAATCAGATTCTTCTGAGGAGTTCCCAGTACATTATCCTTTCCCCTGTGTAATTACCTTAACAAGCTGCAGCTGTTTTTATTCTCAGAAGGTTTTCTCCCTGATATACAGCTGCCTACCCCCTTCGTAAGTGCAGGTCCTAAATGAGCTTTTTTCTCTGTTCCCTCACCACAATCCAGATTCTTTTGGGGAGTTACCAGTACAGGAACCATACAAGGAAGTACTTAATTTATTAAGCTACTGATTTTCTTAATCTCAGTGGAGATATTTACTGATAAACAGCTACCTATGCAGCATGTTCATGTCGTTCCTAAATGAGCTTTTATCTCTCTGCCCTCACCACAAATCAGATTCTTCTGAGGAGTTCCCAGTACATTATCCTTTCCCCTGTGTAATTACCTTAAGAAGCTCCAGCTGTTTTTATTCTCAGAAGGTTTACTCCCTGATATACAGCTGCCTACCCCCTTCGTAAGTGCAGGTCCTAAATGAGCTTTTTTCTCTGTTCCCTCACCACAATCCAGATTCTTTTGGGGAGTTACGAGTACAGGAACCATACCAGGAAGTACTTAATTTATTAAGCTACTGCTTTTCTTAATCTCAGTGGAGATATTTACTGATAAACAGCTACCTACGCAGCATGTTCATGTCGTTCCTAAATGAGCTTTTATCTCTCTGCCCTCACCATAAATCAGATTCTTCTGAGGAGTTCCCAGTACATTATCCTTTCCCCTGTGTAATTACCTTAACAAGCTCCAGCAGTTTTATTCTCAGAAGGTTTACTCCCTGATATACAGCTGCTACCCCCTTCGTAAGTGCAGGTCCTAAATGAGCTTTTTTCTCTGTTCCCTCACCACAATCCAGATTCTTGTGGGGAGTTACCAGTATAGTAACCATACCAGGAAGTACTTAATTTATTAAGCTACTGCATTTCTCAATCTCAGTGGAGATATTTACTGATAAACAGCTACCTACGCAGCATGTTCATGTCGTTCCTAAATGAGCTTTTATCTCTCTCCCCTCACCACAAATCAGATTCTTCTGAGGAGTTCCCAGTACATTATCCTTTCCCCTGTGTAATTACCTTAACAAGCTCCAGCTGTTTTTATTCTCAGAAGGTTTACTCCCTGATATACAGCTGCCTACCCCCTTCGTAAGTGCAGGTCCTAAATGAGCTTTTTTCTCTGTTCCCTCACCACAATCCAGATTCTTTTGGGGAGTTACCAGTATAGTAACCATACCAGGAAGTACTTAATTTATTAAGCTACAGCTTTTCTTACTCTCAGTGGAGATATTTACTGATAAACAGCTACCTACGCAGCATGTTCATGTCGTTCCTAAATGAGCTTTTATCTCTCTGCCCTCACCACAAATCAGATTCTTCTGAGGAGTTCCCAGTACATTATCCTTTCCCCTGTGTAATTACCTTAACAAGCTCCACTGTTTTTATTCTCAGAAGGTGTACTCCCTGATATACAGCTGCCTACCCCCTTCGTAGTGCAGTACCTAAATGAGCTTTTTTCTCTGTTCCCTCACCACAATCCAGATTCTTTTGGGGAGTTACCAGTACAGTAACCAACCAGGAAGTACTTAATTTATTAAGCTACTGCTTTTCTTAATCTCAGTGGAGATATTTACTGATAAACAGCTACCTACGCAGCATGTTCATGTCGTTCCTAAATGAGCTTTTATCTCTCTGCCCTCACCACAAATCAGATTCTTCTGAGGAGTTCCCAGTACATTATCCTTTCCCCTGTGTAATTACCTTAACAAGCTCCAGCTGTTTTTATTCTCAGAAGGTTTACTCCCTGATATACAGCTGCCTACCCCCTTCGTAAGTGCAGGTCCTAAATGAGTTTTTTCTCTGTTCCCTCACCACAATCCAGATTCTTTTGGGGAGTTACCAGTAGAGTAACCATACCAGGAAGTACTTAATTTATTAAGCTACTGCTTTTCTTAATCTCAGTGGAGATATTTACTGATAAACAGCTACCTAAGCAGCATGTTCATGTCGTTCCTAAATGAGCTTTTATCTCTCTGCCCTCACCACAAATCAGATTCTTCTGAGGAGTTCCCAGTACATTATCCTTTCCCCTGTGTAATTACCTTAACATGCTCCAGCTGTTTTTATTCTCAGAAGGTTTACTCCCTGATATACAGCTGCCTACCCCCTTGGTAAGTGCAGGTCCTAAATGAGCTTTTTTTCTCTGTTCCATCACCACAATCCAGATTCTTTTGGGAGTTACCAGTACAGTAACCATACCAGGAAGTACTTAATTATTAAGCTACTGCTTTTCTTAATCTCAGTGGAGATATTTACTGATAAAACAGCTACCTACGCAGCATGTTCATGTCGTTCCTAAATGAGCTTTTATCTCTCTGCCCTCACCACAAATCAGATTCTTCTGAGGAGTTCCCAGTACATTATCCTTTCCCCCTGTGTAATTACCTTAACAAGCTCTAGCTGTTTTTATTCTCAGAAGGTTTACTCCCTGATATACAGCAGCCTACCCCCCTTCATAAGTGCAGGTCCTAAATGAGCTTTTTTCTCTGTTCCATCACCACAATCCAGATTCTTTTGGGGAGTTACCAGTACAGTAACCATACCAGGAAGTACTTAATTTATTAAGCTACTCCTTTTCTTTATCTCAGTGGAGATATTACTGATAAACAGCTACCTACGCAGCATGTTCATGTCGTTCCTAAATGAGCTTTTATCTCTCTGCCCTCACCACAAATCAGATTCTTCTGAGGAGTTCCCAGTACATTATCCTTTCCCCTGTGTAATTACCTTAACAAGCTCTAGCTGTTTTTATTCTCAGAAGGTTTACTCCCTGATATACAGCCTGCCTACCCCCTTCATAAGTGCAGGTCCTAAATGAGCTTTTTTCTCTGTTCCCCTCACCACAATCCAGATTCTTTTGGGGAGTTACCAGTATAGTAACCATACCAGGAAGTACTTAATTTATTAAGCTACAGCTTTTCTTACTCTCAGTGGAGATATTTACTGATAAACAGCTACCTACGCAGCATGTTCATGTCGTTCCTAAATGAGCTTTTATCTCTCTGCCCTCACCACAAATCAGATTCTTCTGAGGAGTTCCAGTACATTATCCTTTCCCCTGTGTAATTACCTTAACAAGCTCCAGCTGTTTTTATTCTCAGAAGGTGTACTCCCTGATATACAGCTGCCTACCCCCTTCGTAAGTGCAGTACCTAAATGAGCTTTTTTCTCTGTTCCCTCACCACAATCCAGATTCTTTTGGGGAGTTACCAGTACAGTAACCATACCAGGAAGTACTTAATTTATTAAGCTACTGCTTTTCTTAATCTCAGTGGAGATATTTACTGATAAACAGCTACTACGCAGCATGTTCATGTCGTTCCTAAATGAGCTTTTATCTCTCTGCCCTCACCACAAATCAGATTCTTCTGAGGAGTTCCAGTACATTATCCTTTCCCCTGTGTAATTACCTTAACAAGCTCCAGCTGTTTTATTCTCAGAAGGTTTACTCCCTGATATACAGCTGCTACCCCCTTCGTAAGTGCAGGTCCTAAATGAGTTTTTTCTCTGTTCCCTCACCACAATCCAGATTCTTTGGGGAGTTACCAGTAGAGTAACCATACCAGGAAGTACTTAATTTATTAAGCTACTGCTTTTCTTAATCTCAGTGGAGATATTTACTATAAACAGCTACCTAAGCAGCATGTTCATGTCGTTCCTAAATGAGCTTTTATCTCTCTGCCCTCACCACAAATCAGATTCTTCTGAGGAGTTCCCAGTACATTATCCTTTCCCCTGTGTAATTACCTTAACAAGCTCCAGCTGTTTTTATTCTCAGAAGGTTTACTCCCTGATATACAGCTGCCTACCCCCCTTGGTAAGTGCAGGTCCTAAATGAGCTTTTTTCTCTGTTCCATCACCACAATCCAGATTCTTTTGGGAGTTACCAGTACAGTAACCATACCAGGAAGTACTTAATTTATTAAGCTACTGCTTTTCTTAATCTCAGTGGAGATATTTACTGATAAACAGCTACCTACGCAGCATGTTCATGTCGTTCCTAAATGAGCTTTTATCTCTCTGCCCTCACCACAAATCAGATTCTTCTGAGGAGTTCCCAGTACATTATCCTTTCCCCTGTGTAATTACCTTAACAAGCTCTAGCTGTTTTTATTCTCAGAAGGTTTACTCCCTGATATACAGCAGCCTACCCCCTTCATAAGTGCAGGTCCTAAATGAGCTTTTTTCTCTGTTCCATCACCACAATCCAGATTCTTTTGGGGGAGTTACCAGTACAGTAACCATACCAGGAAGTACTTAATTTATTAAGCTACTCCTTTTCTTAATCTCAGTGGAGATAATTTACTGATAAACAGCTACCTACGCAGCATGTTCATGTCGTTCCTAAATGAGCTTTTATCTCTCTGCCCCTCACCACAAATCAGATTCTTCTGAGGAGTTCCAGTACATTATCCTTTCCCCTGTGTAATTACCTTAACAAGCTCCAGCTGTTTTTATTCTCAGAAGATTTACTCCCTGATATACAGCTGCCTACCCCCTTCGTAAGTGCAGGTCCTAAATGAGCTTTTTTCTCTGTTCCCTCACCAAAATCCAGATTCTTTTGGGGACTTACCAGTACAGTAACCATACCAGGAAGTACTTAATTTATTAAGCTACTGCTTTTCTAATCTCAGTGGAGATATTTACTGATAAACAGCTACCTACGCAGCATGTTCATGTCGTTCCTAAATGAGCTTTTATCTCTCCTGCCCTCACCACAAATCAGATTCTTCTGAGGAGTTCCCAGTACATTATCCTTTCCCCTGTGTAATTACCTTAACAAGCTCCAGCTGTTTTTATTCTCAGAAGGTTTACTCCCTGATATACAGCTGCCCTACCCCCTTCGTAAGTGCAGGTCCTAAATGAGCTTTTTTCTCTGTTCCCTCCCCACAATCCAGATCTTTTGGGGAGTTACCAGTACAGTAACCATACCAGGAAGTACTTAATTTATTAAGCTACTGCTTTTCTTAATCTCAGTGGAGATATTTACTGATAAACAGCTACCTACGCAGCATGTTCATGTCGTTCCTAAATGAGCTTTTATCTCTCTGCCCTCACCACAAATCAATACTTCTGAGGAGTTCCCAGTACATTATCCTTTCCCCTGTGTAATTACCTTAACAAGCTCCAGCTGTTTTTATACTCAGAAGGTTTACTCCCTGATATACAGCTGCCTACCCCCTTCGTAAGTGCGGGTCCTAAATGAGCTTTTTTCTCTGTTCCCTCACCACAATCCAGATTCTTTGGGGAGTTACCAGTACAGTAACCATACCAGGAAGTACTTAATTTATTAAGCTACAGCTTTTCTTAATCTCAGTGGAGATATTTACTGATAAACAGCTACCTACTCAGCATGTTCATGTCGTTCCTAAATGAGCTTTTATCTCTCTGCCCTCACCACAAATCAGATTCTTCTGAGGAGTTCCCAGTACATTATCCTTTCCCATGTGGAATTACCTTAACAAGCTCCAGCTGTTTTTATTCTCAGAAGGTTTACTCCCTGATATACAGCTGCCTACCCCTTCGTAAGTGCAGGTCATAAATGAGCTTTTTTCTCTGTTCCCTCACCACAATCCAGATTCTTTTGGGGAGTTACCAGTACAGTAACCATACCAGGAAGTACTTAATTTATTAAGCTACTGCTTTTCTTAATCTCAGTGGAGATATTTACTGATAAAACAGCTACCTACGCAGCATGTTCATGCGTTCCTAAATGAGCTTTTATCTCTCTGCCCTCACCCACAATCAGAGTCTTCTGAGGAGTTCCCAGTACATTAACCTTTCCCCTGTGTAATTACCTTAACAAGCACCAGCTGTTTTTATTCTCAGAAGGTTTTACTCCCTGATATACAGCTGCCTACCCCCTTCGTAAGTGCAGGTCCTAAATGACCTTTTTTCTCTGTTCCCTCACTACAATCCAGATTCTTTTGGGGAGTTACCAGTACAGTAACCATACCAGGAAGTACTTAATTTATTAAGCTACTGCTTTTCTTAATCTCAGTGGAGATATTTACTGATAAACAGCTTCCTACGCAGCATGTTCATGTCGTTCCTAAATGAGCTTTTATCTCTCTGCCCTCACCACAAATCAGATTCTTCTGAGGAGTTCACAGTACATTATCCTTTCCCCTGTGTATTACCTTAACAAGCTCCAGCTGTTTTTATTCTCAGAAGGTTTACTCCCTGATATACAGCTGCCTACCCCCTTCGTAAGTGCAGGTCCTAAATGAGCTTTTTTCTCTGTTCCCTCACCACAATCCAGATTCTTTTGGGGAGTTACCAGTACAGTAACCATACCAGGAAGTACTTAATTTATTAAGCTACTGCTTTTCTTAATCTCAGTGGAGATATTTACTGATAAACAGCTACCTACGCAGCATGTTCATGTCGTTCCTAAATGAGCTTTTATCTCTCTGCCCTCACCACAAATCAGATTCTTCTGAGGAGTTCCCAGTACATTATCCTTTCCCTGTGTAATTACCTTAACAAGCTCCAGCTGTTTTTATTCTCAGAAGGTTTACTCCCTGATATACAGCTGCCTACCCCCTTCGTAAGTGCAGGTCTTAAATGAGCTTTTTTTCTCTGTTCCCTCACCACAATCCAGATTCTTTTGGGGAGTTACCAGTACAGTAACCATACCAGGAAGTACTTAATTTATTAAGCTACTGCTTTTCTTAATCTCAGTGGAGATATTTACTGACAAACAGCTACCTACGCAGCATGATCATGTTGTTCCTAAATGAGCTTTTATCTCTCTGCCCTCACAACAAATCAGATTCGTCTGAGGAGTTCCCAGTACTTATCCTTTCCCCTGTGTAATTACCTTAACAAGCTGCAGCTGTTTTTATTCTCAGAAGGTTTACCTCCCTGATATACAGCTGCAGACCCCCTTCGTAAGTGCAGGTCCTAAATGAGCTTTTTTCTCTGTTCCCTCACCACAATCCAGATTCTTTTGGGGAGTTACCAGTACAGTAACCATACCAGGAAGTACTTAATTATTAAGCTACTGCTTTTCCTTAATCTCAGTGGAGATATTTACTGATAAACAGCTACCTACGCAGCATGTTCATGTCGTTCCTAAATGAGCTTTTATCTCTCTGCCCTCACCACAAACCAGATTCTTCTGAGGAGTTCCCAGTACACTATCCTTTCCCCTGTGTAATTACCTTAACAAGCTCCAGCTGTTTTTATTCTCAGAAGGTTTACTCCCTGATATACAGCTGCCTACCCCCTTCGTAAGTGCAGGTCCTAAATGAGCTTTTTTCTCTGTTCCCTCACCACAATCCAGATTCTTTTGGGGAGTTACCAGTACAGTAACCATACCAGGAAGTACTTAATTTATTAAGCTACTGCTTTTCTTAATCTCAGTGGAGATATTTACTGAAAAACAGCTACCTACGCAGCATGTTCATGTCGTTCCTAAATGAGCTTTTATCTCTCTGCCCTCACCACAAATCTGATTCTTCTGAGGGGTTCCCAGTACATTATCCTTTCCCCTGTGTAATTACCTTAACAAGCTCCAGCTGTTTTTATTCTCAGAAGGTTTACTCCCTGATATACAGCTGCCTACCCCCTTCGTAAGTGCAGGTCCTAAATGAGCTTTTTTCTCTGTTTCCCTCCCCACAATCCAGATTCTTTTGGGAGTTACCAGTACAGTAACCATACCAGGAAGTACTTAATTTATTAAGCTACTGCTTTTCTTAATCTCAGTGGAGATATTTACTGATAAACAGCTACCTACGCAGCATGTTCATGTCGTTCCTAAATGAGCTTTTATCTCTCTGCCCTCACCACGAATCAGATTCTTCTGAGGAGTTCCCAGTACATTATCCTTTCCCCTGTGTAATTACCTTAACAAGCTCCAGCTGTTTTTATTCTCAGAAGGTTTACTCCCTGATATACAGCTGCCTACCCCCTTCGGAAGTGCAGGTCCTAAATGAGCTTTTTTCTCTGTTCCCTCACCACAATCCAGATTCTTTTGGGGAGTTACCAGTACAGTAACCATACCAGGAAGTACTTAATTTATTAAGCTACTGCTTTTCTTAATCTCACTGGAGATATTTACTGATAAACAGCTACCTACGCAGCATGTTCATGTCGTTCCTAAATGAGCTTTTATCTCTCTGCCCTCACCACAAATCAGATTCTTCTGAGGAGTTCCCAGTACATTATCCTTTCCCCTGTGTAATTACCTTAACAAGCTCCAGCTGTTTTATTCTCAGAAGGCTTACTCCCTGATATACAGCTGCCTACCCCCTTCGTAAGTGCAGGTCTTAATGAGCTTTTTTCTCTGTTCCCTCACCACAATCCAGATTCTTTTGGGGAGTTACCAGTACAGTAACCATACCAGGAAATACTTAATTTATTAAGCTACTGCTTTTCTTAATCTCAGTGGAGATATTTACTGATAAACAGCTACCTACGCAGCATGTTCATGTCGTTCCTAAATGAGCTTTTATCTCTCTGCCCTCAACACAAATCAGATTCTTCTGAGGAGTTCCCAGTACATTATCCTTTCCCGTGTGTAATTACCTTAACAAGCTCCAGCTGTTTTTATTCTCAGAAGGTTTACTCCCTGATAGACAGCTGCCTACCCCCTTCGTAAGTGCAGGTCCTAAATGAGCTTTTTTCTCTGTTCCCTCACCACAATCCAGATTCTTTTGGGGAGTTACCAGTACAGTAACCATACCAGGAAGTACTTAATTTATTAAGCTACTGCTTTTCTTCATCTCAGTGGATATATTACTGACAAACAGCTACCTACGCAGCATGTTCATGTCGTTCCTAAATGAGCTTTTATCTCTCTGCCCTCACCACAAATCAGATTGTTCTGAGGAGTTCCCAGTACATTATCCTTTCCCCTGTGTAATTACCTTAACAAGCTCCAGCTGTTTTTATTCTCAGAAGGTTTACTCCCTCATATACAGCTGCCTACCCCCTTCGTAAGTGCAGTTCCTAAATGAGCGTTTTTCTCTGTTCCCCTCACCACAATCCAGATTCTTTTGGGGAGTTACCAGTACAGTAACCATACCAGGAAGTACTTAATTTATTAAGCTACTGCTTTTCTTAATCTCAGTGGAGATATTTACTTATAAACAGCTACCTACGCAGCATGTTCATGTCGTTCCTAAATGAGCTTTTATCTCTCTGCCCTCACCACAAATCAGATTCATCTGAGAGTTCCCAGTACATTATCCTTTCCCCTGTGTAATTACCTTAACAAGCTCCAGCTGTTTTTATTCTCAGAAGGTTTACTCCCTGATATACAGCTGCCTACCCCCTTCGTAAGTGCAGGTCCTAAATGAGCTTTTTTCTCTGTTCCCTCACCACAATCCAGATTCTTTTGGGAGATACCAGTACAGTAACCATACCAGGAAGTACTTAATTTATTAAGCTACTGCTTTTCTTAATCTCAGTGGAGATATATACTGATAAACAGCTACCTACGCAGCATGTTCATGTCGTTCCTAAATGAGCTTTTATCTCTCTGCCCTCACCACAAATCAGATTCTTCTGAGGAGTTCCCAGTACATTATCCTTTCCCCTGTGTAATTACCTTAACAAGCTCCAGCTGTTTTTATTCTCAGAAGTTTTACTCCCTGATATACAGCTGCCTACCCCCTTCGTAAGTGCAGGTCCTAAATGAGCTTTTTTCTCTGTTCCCTCACCACAATCCAGATTCTTTTGGGGAGTTACCAGTACAGTAACCATACCAGGAAGTACTTAATTTATAAGCTACTGCTTTTCTTAATCTCAGTGGAGATATTTACTGATAAACAGCTACCTACGCAGCATGTTCTTGTCGTTCCTAAATGAGCTTTTATCTCTCTGCCCTCACCACAAATCAGATTCTTCTGAGGAGTTCCCAGTACATTATCCTTTCCCCTGTGTAATTACCTTAACAAGCTCCAGCTGTTTTTATTCTCGGAAGGTTTACTCCCTGATATACAGCTGCCTACCCCCTTCGTAAGTGCAGGTCCTAAATGAGCTTTTTTCTCTGTTCCCCTCACCACAATCCAGATTCTTTTGGGGAGTTACCCAGTACAGTAACCATACCAGGAAGTACTTAATTTATTAAGCTACTGCTTTTCTTAATGTCAGTGGAGATATTTACTGATAAACAGCTACCTACGCAGCATGTTCATGTCGTTCCTAAATGAGCTTTTATCTCTCTGCCCTCACCACAAATCAGATTCTTCTGAGGAGTTCCCAGTACATTATCCTTTCCCCTGTGTAATTACCTTAACAAGCTCCAGCTGTTTTTATTCTCAGAAGGTTTACTCCCTGATATACAGCTGCCTACCCCCTTCGTATGTGCAGGTCCTAAATGAGCTTTTTTCTCTGTTCCCTCACCACAATCCAGATTCTTTTGGGGAGTTACCAGTACAGTAACCATACCAGGAAGTACTTACTTTATTAAGCTACTGCTTTTTCTTAATCTCAGTGGAGATATTTACTGATAAACAGCTACCTACGCAGCACGTTCATGTCGTCCTAAATGAGCTTTTATCTCTCTGCCCTCACCACAAATCAGATTCTTCTGAGGAGTTCCCAGTACATTATCCTTTCCCCTGTGTAATTACCTTAACAAGCTCCAGCTGTTTTTATTCTCAGAAGGTTTACTCCCTGATATACAGCTGCCTACCCCCTTGGTAAGTGCAGGTCCTAAATGAGCTTTTTTCTCTGTTCCCTCACCACAATCCAGATTCTTTTGGGGAGTTACCAGTACAGTAACCATACCAGGAAGTACTTAATTTATTAAGCTACTGCTTTTCTTAATCTCAGTGGAGATAATTACTGATAAACAGCTACCTACGCAGCATGTTCATGTCGTTCCTAAATGAGCTTTTATCTCTCTGCCCTCACCACAAATCAGATTCTTCTGAGGAGTTCCCAGTACATTATCCTTTCCCCTGTGTAATTACCTTAACAAGCTCCAGCTGTTTTTATTCTCAGAAGGTTTACTCCCTGATATACAGCTGCCTACCCCCTTCGTAAGTGCAGTTCCTAAATGAGCGTTTTTCTCTGTTCCCTCACCACAATCCAGATTCTTTTGGGGAGTTACCAGTACAGTAACCATACCAGGAAGTACTTAATTTATTAAGCTACTGCTTTTCTTAATCTCAGTGGAGATATTTACTAATAAACAGCTACCTACGCAGCATGTTCATGTCGTTCATAATGAGCTTTTATCTCTCTGCCCTCACCACAAATCAGATTCTTCTGAGGAGTTCCCAGTACACTATCCTTTCCCCTGTGTAATTACCTTAACAAGCTCCAGCTGTTTTTATTCTCAGAAGGTTTACTCCTTGATATACAGCTGCCTACCCCCCTTCGTAAGTGCAGGTCCTAAATGAGCTTTTTTCTCTGTTCCCTCACCACAATCCAGATTCTTTTGGGGAGTTACCAGTACAGTAACCATACCAGGAAGTACTTCATTTATTAAGCTACTGCTTTTCTTAATCTCAGTGGAGATATTTACTGATAAACAGCTACCTACGCAGCATGT